>NC_039276.1:15524992-15719992 GCF_003368295.1 Carassius auratus
GGGGAAATCTTTTTAAATTTACCTTACTTCGGAACCAGGGATGTAGTGGAGGCTAAACGCACGTAAACGCCGTTTACGCACCTCCCAAAATTCGGAAATAGCGTTTACCCACCTTCAATGTGTGTTTATCCACCTCTAAATTGAGTTTATCCACCTCTAAATAGCCTACAGTTCCTATGACATTTTAAATTAAGCTTATTTCGTTTTAGTTTCATATTGTTCATTATTAGTTTCATAGGTTGTTTGTTGTTAAAGACGAAGTCGCTGCAACTTGTCAGTGTTGACCAATTGCTTGCAGTGTTGCCAGTAGTGGTAATTCGGATCATTTTACTGACTCGGATCTATGAGTCTTGTCCAGCAAAATGAACTAATCTTTTCTCTTCCCGTCTCTATGGGACTGACAGGAACGATAAAATAAAAGACTCGGACCTCACCTGTTGATTCAGAACCCATATGTTGTGTAATGCGCATGTGCGGTCAACACAAAATGAACGAATCACTCTCTGAGACAACTCGGTAGTCCTGAGTCATATTAAAGATTTGTTCAAAATGAACGACACATAACAGACTGCATCAAGATTCAAAAAAGAATATCCGACAATTAATAATAATAATAATAATAATAATAATAATAATAATAATAATAATAATAAATAATAATAATAAGGGTCGTTATTTTGAATAGAAATCATAACTCACAGCAGCCATTCATCTCATCTCCGGTTTATTTGTGTTCGTATACAATAGCCACGATCCGCCAGGGCTATAGTCCAATGGTGCACACATTTGAAGAGAGAATAATTGTATCACGTTTGTAAAATATTTTGTCATAGAGAATAACATTTCTATTCATTTTACACTGATTTATGCGATCTGAAGAGCTAAAACGACTAACAGAGCTAGCGAATACTCTCCTCTTATTGATTCGTGTCAGCTATGACATCAGTGCAATATCATTAGTTTGTAAAGCTGTCAATCATCTCACGTGAACCACATGACCAAAAGGATGTCCTTCTGCAATGAAGCTGTCTGTGTCATTGCAGTCTGTGTCATTGATAAAATATATGAAAGACAAAAGAAAAAAAAAATTTGATTCCAGCTTGTTAAATGTGAATATGTTCTAGTGTCTTCTCTCCTCTGTGACAGTCAACTGAATATCTTTGTGGACTAAACGAGACATTTGAGGACCATTCCTGGGCTTTTGGGGAAACACTAAACCACATTTTTCTGACATATTATATACCAAACAACTAACCAATTAATTGAGAAAATATTCAACAGATTAATCGACTATGAAAATAATCCCTAATCATTACATACAAGTGCATTGCATTGGAACCCCGGGATATAAGCCTCCCTCTCTATTCCTCTTTAAAAAATTGTCCTCTCTGTTTTGTCATTTAGTAAATTTTATAGATTTCAACCTTATTATTCCTTCTTGGGTCTCTTTAACAAGAACTTAGATTAATGTAAGAATTGAATAGTTACTGTGTGACCTATATGAGGGAATAACCAGTGATACACTTGGTAGTAATATCAAATGATAGCCTATAGCGATGTCATCAGGATACACATACACAGGTAGCAGTGGCCCACCTTACCGTGACGATGTGGTCACCCAGAATTTATAGTTTACCCACCTCTTTTTTTACCACTACACCTCTGTTCGGAACATTCATTCATGGACATCATGTGTGACATCATGTACCTCTGTAAATAAATACAATTTAAATTAGTGTCTTGCATACTTCAATATACTTTGAATGGAACATATACGTTCGCTTCGAACTGGAATCATGACAGAATATCCTGTAATGTCCAATTTGCAGGGCACTTACTTTAGAATAGAATAAACGTCTGAAGCAATAGGAGAAACGTACAAAATTTGCATAGCAGAGGGCATGAGGACTGGAATTGAGAAATGCTGCTCTGTACTGCTCAAAACTCATGTTTTAATCATCAGTGGCAAATCCTTTACATATGTAAACGTACTTACAGACTGTGAGTAAGAACATCCGGCATTGTAGTCTTCTCTCCCAAGATCAGGAAACAGTCATCCATAAAATGTGCTGCACACATCTGAATATTTGGTTTGAACTGTTATGGAACAGTGTTGTAAATACAGCTTAACCACTGATTTCTAGTTGTGTCCTCTTTTGGAAGGCCAAACTGAGTATTTTCGCTTTCTCAATGAAACACACAGCAACAGCAAGAATCAAAGTTCTGCCTTTTTTTCCTTGTATGAACATTTGGCCAGTGTTATGCAAATCGTCCCACATCACGACGTAGAGATGTGGGCGAGTGTTAGAATGAGCTGTTTTAGGGGGGTGTAGTTGACTTTTAACTTTGATAAAGAATATTTCTCTGGGTTTGAGACTTTAGTCTTTAAAACTTTTCAGATCTTCTGTATGCACCAAGAGCTTGTAACACTTCAAAGAGATAGGAAAACTTGAAATCGCATCATATGACCCCTTTAAAATAGACTTGCACTAAAACATGCCAATAGTTGAAGTCAGGAGAAAAAATAGAAAGATGTCTATTGTGTTTAACAGCTCATGAATTGAACCAACAACCTTTCAGTAACAAGCCCAGATCTACAGTACACATCGCTTTGTAGTATTTTTTTCCTTCTTCTATGACACTAAGCCCGGTGGAAAATCATACGGTCTTTGCATGTTTTCTTTCAAAACTTTGACCAGTGGAATTTATTCACCACATTGCATCATTTACCTACAAACCTCATCATTCTACAGATCTTTCCATTCTCACACAAAAATGTATTTGAATGAAGAATGACAAGTGTAATGTTCTCTATAGGGTCACAGCTAAAGGGTTGTTGTTAAACATAAGTGCATAACTTTTGCACTTTTCCACTTTTTTTTCATTTTCATTTTCATTTAAATGTTATACTGCTATGCACATTCAAATTACTCTCTTCCACTGGACAACACAGCCTATGACACAGTGTTTCCACACAGAAAACATAACTACATGGGAGCTGCACAGTAATATGGTGTAGAGGTGTTTTTCATCAGAGCATCAGCATCCAGAACTGGAACCATCCATTTTATAATTAGTTTAAAACTACAGTGATCTCTTACATCCCTTTTTCATTTTCAGCCACACTGAAGATGTCCAGTCAAAATGCAGAACATGGTCCTCGTTATAAGTGATTCAAAATTACTTTAATAGTTTAAAGTATGAATTAAGTGGTTTTGTGAAAGAAGCATAAAAAAGACAGCTGCTTGTGCATTGGTTCACAAATGTTTTCTATGGTACGGAGGTCCTAGAATACAGGAAGTGTGTGGGTTATGAGGCTTGTCTCACAACTAATCAAAGAAGCTGTTTTAATGTGCACTACTAAGTTTAGGGGTTGAATTTAAAGAAAATAATAATATTGACACTAAATAAATATAATTAATTATATGCACATGAATGTATGGTGGATTTACTCAAGCTATTGCATATACTTGTTCTGTGCTACGTTGTGCTACATTGTGCCACTCAGACATACTGTACAAAAAAATAAAATAATAATAATAATTCCAAATTAGAACTTAGATATATAGCAAAAATATAAAGCGATAGCATTATATAGCAATAAACAGTTACAAGACAGTTGACATTTTATGAATACATATGGTGTACCCGTATGTAAAATAAAATATATATATAACCCTTAGGTTGTGGGTTTGAGTCTCGGGCCTGCAATACTATGACTGAAGTGAAGTGAAGGCACCTAACCCCTCAACTGCTGTGTGTGTTCACAGTGTGTGTGTGTGTGTGTGTGTTCACTGCTGTGTGTGTATGTGCACTTTGGATGGGTTAAAAGCAGAGGAGGAATTCAGAGTACTTGGCTGAGTATGGGTCACACACACATACATACATACATACATACATACATACATACATACATATATGTGTGTGTGTGTATGTAGTGTGAAAGTAATAATATAAACAATATAACTGAACAAAATGCTGCTAAAACCTGTAGATATTCCATGCATTTGTCCTGTTCAAAGAGCAGATGTAATAATCTTTATCTTAAACAGTTTCACACTCTGATCATCACGTTGTTCTCTTGAGCTCAGTGGTTCTCAGTTGTGTCCCACTCTCACATAACCACTTCCTCTTGTTCCTGTCTGCAGACTCAGTCAGTTTGATCAGAAGTGCTTGAAATGTTGAAGGGAGACTAAGCGGTCATGAAGGTTTTTCAAAACAGGATCCTGCGTCTGAATTTGAGTGTAATCCTTACTTTACTGACCAATGCAGGTATGTTGTATGCAGGTGTTTTGTTTTTGTGTGTGTGTGTGTGTGTGTGTGTGCGTGTTTGTGTGTGTCATTGTTTGGTGCTGTGTTGTGTGATGTTCTTGTGACAGTTAACTAAGGACATGAGCAGCAGTTGTGTCTCATCAGCTTTTGCATGTGTTTTCACGTGTGTGTCTTTGTGACTGTGTTTGTTATTTTTATTTTTATCAGATTATTCAATATCCAATCAAGAGCCAATGATTAAGCAGCACATCAACAAAACAGTGTTTGCGGGGGAAACAGTTACACTTCACTGCAACAAAACCCAATATGATGATGATTTCACATGGAAAATGAACAGCTTCGTGATTTTTAGGCAGGACCCTGAAAGTAACAGAACAATGAGAAACTTCAGCTCAAACAGGATTCACATCGACCCAGCAGCTCCAAGAGAGTTAAGAATACAACAAATACAAGCGTCTGATGCAGGAAACTACAGCTGTTACCCAGCAGCAATAAGATGGACATTAACAATAACAGGTTATTACTTAATTTTACCTATGGATTCTTAAATATAAAACTATTTCATAAAGCAACTAAGTGTGGATTTAACTAGTAACTAATAACTATTAGAGTCCTGGTTGGTATCCTGTGTGTTTGACTCTTTTGTGTCTGTCAGAAAACCAGATCAGACCACAATCACTCAAACAAATGCCGCTGTACATCATCCTCATTTCATGTTCTGGAGTCCTTATGATCTGTCTAATTATGACAATCAGCATCTTCATTCACAGGTGAGAGACTTTAACAGATGATGAATTGTTTATTTATTGCAGGTTTCATTAACTATTCATGTGCTATTAAACACATATCATATTTTCATGAGTATGGAGATATTTCATTCACCAGTTTTGAGTCATCTCTGCTAATTTAAAACACATCAAAGATGAAAGTGATGAGTAGAGAGATGGAAAGCTGAGAACATCTAATGAATATTTTTTAATTAATATTTGTGTAATTAATCATGGAAATGTGAGAACAACACACTATTTTCAAATACAGTAAAAATAATTATAACATGATATGCTATGTTTAAAGGAAATGTAAAAACAGCATACAGAATAGCAGAGAAATGGGACCGGACTTTGTAAGTTTTTCCCTTTGTGTGAATAGTTTACATAATTATAAATTATATTAATTCAAACAATATTTCCTTATATCAGTAAGTAATTTAATTTCTCTTTTTCACTTTAGTCACAGGGACCGGTGGGAGGAAGGATACAGACTCAAAACAGTCAGTACTTTGAAAGATATAACTCTGTGTATGGACAATTATGAAATTATTATTTTTGTTCATTTGTTTTTTTTCAACAAGAACAAGAAAATGTTTAGTAACTTTTGAATGTGATTAATATTAAAATGTGAACGAAAAAGCTCTATAATGTACTTATTTGTATTTTATGTTTGTTTATGTGTACATTCTAAAGGCATAGTTAATGCAAAACTGAAAATTCTGAAGAATCATTTATTCACCCTCATGTCATTCAAAAATGATTTGCTTTCCACTGCAGAACATAAAAGAGAAACATCATCAGTGTTTTTTCAATGTTTAGCAACATATTAGTAGTACTTTAGTATAGGAATCAATTCTTACTATTAACTAGTTGCTTATCAGCATGTATATTACTACCGTATTGGTGTTTATAGTACTTACATGTTCTGTCTGATCAGGGTTAAGACATTAATGTGTTTTTTTGCAGTGAGAGTGAGATTTTTTTAAATTGTTTTCTATTGGCAGTGAGTTTTTGGCATGCTGTTTATGTCCCCCGGGCACCTTGTGTGTCAGCCACCTGCTGTGCCTTGCGTATTTATAGGAGTGCTTTGAACGCCTGAAGTTTAAAAATACAAATAAAAAAAATCAACTCTGGGTGGAAAAGCATGCAATGTCATTGGCATTTTTTTTTTTCATTGACCAATCAAATGAATGGAGAGGCGGACTTTCCATTGTGGTGACGGAAGTCCATTGTTGCTTGGAACATGTGTAGACTGCAGTGATGAAGGAGAAACTTGTGGTGGCTGTCGAGGGTTCTATCTGATCAGGGCCTTATTCTGTATGACAATATACTCAATCCCTTAACCCTATCTCATACCTAAACTTAACAACTACCTTTCTACCTAAGCAAATTAGGATTTTATTGAGTTAATAGTTAATAGTAAGAATCGATCCCCAAATTAAAGTGTGACCACAATATTCTTTTTTTGTATTCTGAAGAAAAAATAAAGTAATGTACAGTATGGCAGAATAAAATGTTTTGGATGACCTATACACTTTAGTTTGGGAATCAGTTCTCACTATTAACTGTTGATTACAATCTTAAATATGGTCATGCAGAATAAGGCATTAATATGTGCCTTATATTTACTAATAAACAGCCAATATTTTAGTAACATATATTATCCCTGGACTTTAAATACACAGAAAGTTGAGTCAGGGATGGGCAGTATGAGATACATGTATTTAAAATATGTATTTGAAATACAAAATACTATTTTGTATTTTAAAGACTTTTGCAAAAATCTAAAGTAATTTTAATTTAAATACAATATTTTTTTGTATTTTCAAAATATATAAAATACTTTTTGCCAGTCAGCCTCTTTATCAGGGTGCTGATTTAGCTGACCCTCTCCGCCAACCCCATCATTATTCATCTCATGAACTGCAGCTGTACAGCTCCATTCAGCATTGGGTGAGGGACGTTTCTAGAATAAGATAAAATGAGAATGTCTTGGTCAGTTGTACATGTTGATTAAAGTTAAAATAGTGCATCATTCAGATTTGCCTTAAATGGTTGTTGGTTTTTATCAACTAGCTTGTCAAAATCGTTTACATAGATAGGCCTGTCAGAGTAAGCAAATATATCTGTGCAGCTTTTAGTGGGCAGTAATTATTGTAATGATGGAGGGGAAAGGCATGATGGATGAATGAGTAATATAATGTGGTGTGCTTGGTGCAGTTGCACCTTATTATAAGTGGGCAGGGCTGGGAAGGTAACTTTTAAAATGTATTTCACTACAGATTACAAAAATCAAGCTTTAAAAAGTAATCAGTAACTTACTTTGTTAGATTACTCAGGTTTAGTAACTTAATCTAAATACTTAGAAAACTTTGAAATACTTTAACTTTGTAACACAAAGGAACATACTAACTTGACATCTTGTTTTTATGCTTTACCAGTTATAAGATTTGTGTTTTCTTTGCATTTTATTTTTAAGAACATCAATTTTCCACCGAATATTTATGAACAACAAAACATGTTATGTCCTTTAAATAAATTCAATTTGAATACAATGAATGGGATTTTGTGCCGTTTCATGCTGCATGAATTGTCAAAATTGTCAGGGCTCGTTTGCCACGGTTGCAAGCAATGTTGTTATTGACAATGCTTTTGGGAAACACACCTCAGGGGTTGCAAAATTTCTGAATCCCTGGTAGTCTTTCGGTGCTGGCATTCTTCAGGTTTTGGTAGCCCAAAATGAATAAATAAAAAAGACATCGGCTGAACTTTACTATGGACAAATCAGCATGATCAGCAAACACTAGTAGCATATCTGGATGTAACGATTCAATAAACTTATGATGCAACAAAATTCACCATACAGACCCCATACAATTTTCTTACAATTTATTTGTATGTTTATTTATTATTTACAAAATTAGATTTAAGACAAATTATAAATGAAAATTTGTCCTTTTATTATTAGATAATAGACAAAATGCTGCATTTTTCTTTTTGAAATTGAAATGTTAAATAATAAAACTAACTTGAAATTTTAAAACAAATCCTAAATCAAATAAAAAAAATCATACAACTAAAAGAAATGAAATTCAATTCAATTCAATTCAAGTTTATTTGTATAGCGCTTTTTACAATACGAATCGTTACAAAAGCAAAAAATTATGTTACAAAAAATTATGTTTCTACAATATTTAGTAGTAGCTTATGGTGGTGACTGTCAGTTTGTGCATGTTTGACAGGATTTTTAGAAAAAATTTATACAAAACGTAGTCAGCTAGACGATGAACATTATTAATATTATTAATTAATAATTGTTATATGATGCAGTCACACTTGTAGCAATATCTGTTAGTTCTGTTGTTGATTCAATGTTAGCATCATCTCTTCTCAGGTGTTCTGGATCTAGACTGGAGCTTGTGTAAATCCTACATCCCGTGGCAAAAACATAGAAACAAAATAGAGACATCATTAGCATAGCTGCTGATCCAACAAACAAAATTTTTTTTAACCCAAGCTAATGAATAAAAATGCACATTTGATCAGATGCAACTACACTCACAATTTAAGATACATTATTCGAATGCTTGGCGAAAGAGATTCGTCTGAACCCTGAACATTATCAGGAAGGCTATTCCAGAGTTTGGGAGCCAAATGTGAAAAAGCTCTACCTCCTTTAGTGGACTTTGCTATCCTAGGAACTACCAAAAGTCCAGCGTTTTGTGACCTTAGGGTGCTTGATGGGTTGTAGCGTGGTAGAAGGCTAGTTAGGTACACAGAAGCTAAACCATTTAGGGCCTTATAGGTAAGTAATGATAATTTGTAACTGATACGGAACTTAATAGGTAGCCAGTGCAGAGACTGTAAAATTGGGGTAATATGATCATATTTTCTTGACCTTGTAAGGACTCTAGCTGCTGCATTTTGGACTACCTGTAGCTTGTTTATTGACGAAGCAAGACAACCACCTAGAAGTGCATTACAATAGTCCTGTCTAGAGGTCATGAGTGCATGAACTAGTTTTTCTGCATCAGAAACAGATAACATGTTTCGTAGCTTGGCAATGTTTCTAAGATGGAAGAATGCAGTTTTTGTAACATTGGAAATATGATTTTCAAAAGACAAATTGCTGTCTAATATGACACCCAGATTTCTGACTGTAGAGGAAGTAACAGTACATCCGTCTAGTTGCAGATTGTAATCTACAAGATTCTGTGTAGTGTTTTTTGGTCCAATAATTAATATATCTGTCTTATCCGAATTTAATTGGAGAAAATTATTTGTCATCCAATCTTTTACATTTTTAACACACTCTGTTAGTTTAGATGATTGAGAAGTTTCATCTGGTCTTGTTGAGATATATAGCTGAGTATCATCAGCGTAACAGTGGAAGCTAATTCCGTAGTTTCTAATAATATTACCAAAGGGCAACATGTATATTGAAAATAGAAGGGGACCTAGGACGGATCCTTGTGGCACTCCATATTTTACTGATGATAAATGAGATGACACCCCATTTAAGTAAACAAAATGGTAGCGATCGGACAGGTAGGATCTAAACCATCTTAGAGCCTGCCCTTGAATACCTGTATAGTTTTGTAATCTATCTATGAGTATGTCGAACGCAGCACTAAGATCAAGGAAGACTAGAAATGAGATGCAGCCTTTATCTGACAGAAGGAGCAAGTCATTTGTAATTTTAACAAGTGCAGTTTCTGTGCTATGGTGGGGCCTGAAACCTGACTGAAATTCTTCATACAGATCATTTTTGTGCAGGACACAACTTTTTCTAAAATTTTAGACATAAATGGAAGATTTTAAATGGGCCTTTAATTTGACAGTACACTAGGATCTAGTTGTGGTTTCTTAATAAAAGGCTTAATAACCGCCAGCTTGAATGGTTTTGGGATGTGACCTAAAGATAACGACAAGTTAATGATATTGAGAAGCGGTTCTTTGGCCACAGGTAACAACTCTTTAAGTAATTTATTGGGTACAGGATCTAATAAACATGTTGTTGGTTTAGATACAGTGATAAGTTTATTTAGCTCTTCCTGTCCTATGGTTGTAAAGCACTTCAGTTTATCTTTGGGTGCGATGGATGAAACTGAAGTGTTAGACGCTGTAGAATCTACATTTACTATTGTATTTCTAATGTTATCTATTTTATCAGTGAAGAAATTCATAAAGTCATTACTATTTAATGTTGGTAGAATATTTGAATCAGGTGGCGTCTGGTAATTTGTTAATTTAGCCACTGTGCTAAATAAAAACCTTGGATTGTTTTGGTTATTTTCTATGAGTTTGTGTATATGCTCTGCCCTAGCAGTTTTTAGAGCCAGTCTATAGCTGGACATACTGTTTTTCCATGCAATTCTAAAAACTTCCAATATAGTTTTTCTCCATTTGCTTTCAAGACTACGAGTTTCTTTCTTGAGAGAGTATGACTGTTATACCATGGCACAGTACGTTTTTCTCTAAACTTTTTTTGTTGTCAGTCATTTCATCTAATTCATGTGTACAAATGGTTACAAATAGCAGTTGAGATCAGGCAGGTTATTTGCGAATCTTTCTTTGGTGGCTGAAACAATAGTTCTGCCCAGACGGTAACGCTGAGACATATAGTTAATATCAGTTATACGCAGCATGCACGATACAAGGAAATGGTCTGTAATATCATCACTTTGAGGTACATATATATCTACATCATATATATAGCAGTAAGATCGATTCCATGAGATATAATTAAATCTAGTGTATGATTAAAACGATGAGTGGGCCCGGTGACATTTAGCTTGACTCCAAAAGAGTTTATTAGGTCAGTAAACGCAAGTCCTAATGTATCATTTGTATTATCAACGTGTATATTAAAATCTCCCATGATTAGCGCCTTATCAACTGTAACTAGAAGGTCTGAGAGGAAATCTGCAAATTCTTTTAGGAATTCTGTATATGGCCCTGGTGGTCTATACAAAGTAGCCAGAGAAAGAGATACATTAGATTTCTTTTGCATGTCTGACAGAGTAACATTTAGCAGAAGTATTTCAAAAGAGTTAAACCTGTATCCTGTTTTCTGTTTAACATTGAGAATATCACTATATATTGTTGCAACACCTCCGCCACGACCAGTCTGACGGGGCTCATGCTTATAACAGTAGTTTGGTGGAGTAGACTCATTTAGACCAAAATAATCATTTGGTTTTAGCCAGGTTTCAGTCAAGCAGTATACATCAAAACTATTATCTGTTATCATTGCATTTACAATAACTGCTTTGGGTGTGAGTGATCTAATATTTATGAGCCCAAACTTAAAAAAATTGTTTTTGTTCATTTACTTTACATTTTTCTGGTTTAATTACTATAAGATTTTTTCTAGATCCTACATTATATTTATATTTTGACCTCACTATTCGGGGAACAGACACAGTCTTAATAGTTTTTACAGTGCAAGTACTTTTATCATTTAAGCGGGTGGAACAAAACTCATACTAGTTATTTGAGAATTGTCTTACTAGTCACATGGAGCGAAGTGTCCTGGAGATGTTGTCAGAGAGCAGCTCCGCTCCAATTCTGCTGGGGTGCAATCCATCAGCGCGGAAAAGCCTAGGATACTCCCAGAAAAGATTCCAGTTATTAACAAATAGCAGTTACTGTTCTTTACACCATGACAACAACCATTCATTTAAAGCAACAATTCTACTGAACCTTTCGTGTCCTTGTCAATACGTCGAAAACACAATAGCCCCGGAACATCGGGCTAGTGAATTTGCGAGCCCTTCACCTCAGATCTTCCAGTGTGTGAACCATTGGTCTCCACACTAGTTTTGTTAAACAAAAGAAATTATTATTATAAAAGATTCACTCAAAATAATCATCTGTTCACGAATCGGATCGTGAACTTGCATTACCGAGCCAAAGATGATTTATTATTGAACATATTGAATAAATAAAGACTTTAAGTTCATCTATAAAGCACATAAAGCTATCGTTTGACTTCATAAACTTTCATTTCATGCATGATTCATAAGGTTCTGTTAACTGAATACAAAGTGTGACTTGTAGGAGAATGTTTGTGTCATGATGAGCATGTATGTAGCTCGCTAAGAGATGCTAAATGAACAGCTGCTCCAAACAGTTTTTTTTTTTTGTTTGTTTAACGGAAATTAGTCACAGTAGCCTACTGGTTGAAATCCCCAAACTGTTTACTTAAATATACAATTAATAAATGACATCAAAATAAAAGTAATCACTGGTAATCTAAAAAACTTTTTGGATGTAACTCATGTCCAGTGATTGATAAATAAAATTTGATTGCTGAATATTGTACCCTAATTGATGTAGCTGCTTAGTAGGGTTTTGCATTCCATTGCATGAATGACTGCCTGACACATAATATATAATTATATTTATTATTAACAATCAAATGAATAAGTTAGAAGCTGCTTGCTATGTATACAGGTGTCATCAGTTGTCTTCTTATGAATTATTTGTTTGTCACTAATTCAGTGTTGATGCAAAGTAAACTACTTTAAAGGGGTCATATAATGGCCATTTTCCACAAGTTGATATGATTCTTTAGGGTTTTAATGAAAAGTCTGTAACATAGATTGTTTACAATTTCTCAATGGTAGTGTAAAATATATATTTTTTTACCCAGTCAAAAACAGCTCTTTTCAAAACACGCTGGTTTGTGGAATTCTCCTTTAATGCTAATGAGCTCAGCTGACCCCACCCCTTTCTTCTGATCCGCTCTCTGAGAGACTGTTTACTTTATTTACTTTTAATTCACATCATAGTGAAACTTGCTAATTATTAGGAAAGGTGATTTGCAATGATTAATTTAAATGCATTATACTCACTGCTTCTGTAGGTGAGGCTGGATCATGAATGATTCACGCGTACATAGACGCAAGTAGATCAAAGGTGCATTCCCTTCAGATCCAAATTTAAATTAATCCTCTGCGATTTCAGTCGCTCAGATGTCGGGAGTAAATGACTACTGCTATGTTCATTATTAGATCCAACAATAAAACACCTCAATCACTTAGGAGTCATGCTTGTCTTCATCTCGGACTGATGACGGCTCACTCAGGACGGGCCGAGGTAAGACCCTAGACTGTAAAAAAACATGGACATAGTGTCTGTGACGTCACCCATAGGTTTCTGAAGAGAGTTTTTGAAACCAAAAGTGGGCGGACCAGGCCATTGCCATCTTGGTAGCTCGTCACCGAGCGTCACTCTGGGGTTATCAAAAATAGGCAAAAAGGCGGGAGCTGGTTGCTGAAGCCACACCCATCTAGCATGACGGCAGTGACAGCAACGGCAATCCACCTGTCACTCTAGTGGCCACACCCTTAATTATGCAGAACTTTAAGGCTTAATATAATTTAAACGGAGGAGTAATAAAAAAAAAATCACCCCCTCACAGTTGTCATGAAGGGTTTTTTTCTGCTGTAAACATGGGCATTTTAACATGGGGAATCTATGGGATTGACTCCATTTTGCAGCCAGCCTCAAGTGGCCAGTCGATGAATTGCAGTTTTAGTCACTTCCGTGTTGGTTTCATGAGAAGGAGAGGGAGGTTGCCCCTCAGGTAAGACACAATCCAGTCTGTGCTGAAATGCTGCTGTTAATCAAACAATCGTGACACAGTCAAATGGCTCGAATTGAGAAAGGGGAAAACATTTAACAATATTAAAAAATAAAATAAAATACTTTGTGGATTTTTATCATTTTAGGGTGGTTGTGTACACACACTGCCTACAAACATTTCAGTTCAAACAACTTGTAAAAGTGCATGTAACATTATATGACCCCTTTAAAGAACTTTAAAACTAAACTTCATCTGGGGATCACAGGAATATGTAAATATTTGATCTTTTAACTGGTTGCATATGCTATATTTATTGAATGACTGGGGCAGAGAAAAGCTGTTGCTATCAAACATTGTTTATTGTATGTAAGAAACATACAATTTTTCTAGAGCAATTTCTGAAAGGGACAGCTAAAATTGTAATTGTAGGGATAAGTAAAAGTTAAGTGCATGCACTCTAGACTCTAGACATTTGAAGTGCGAGTGCGTCACCGTGGCATGACGAAGGCGACTTCAAATGCACCCTCCATTTCCCATGAGAATGAAGTGTACTTCTTATGGACACTATATACCCTACCATATACCAGAATCACTTGCATGCATATTACGTCAGTGTTTATACGTGCATATGACGATGGCTGGTGAGACCTCTGTGGAGGAATTCACATTGAAATGTAAGTATTGTTTTTTCATTTACTCTAATACCTAGCGAAAGTGTTAAAAGTCAGGGTTTTTTAACATAAAGCCCACAAACGATAAGACAGCCACTATATAAGACAATGGTCTTTCCCTGTTTTGTTTTTGAAGTGCTGTCATGCAAGAAATGTCTACAAATGTTTTAACCAAACTTAAGCACTTCAGTATTTTGTATGCATGTCATGCTGTGTCATATTTTCTAATGTTAAGATTGCAAACCTGTCTTTATATTTTTCATAACTCTTTCCATTTTCTCGTTTTAGTAATATTCTGGAGAAAGTGAGCATGTGCTGTTGTTGTTAACAAGATTTATTTGCTAAGTGTCCTGGGACAGGTGAGGGAGGGATTGAAGTTGATGGAGCTGCTCAGAGAGGACACCAAATTCCAGAGAGAGATAGAGAGAGGAGAGCACGCAAGTTGGGTACATTACAGTTTTTCAGTATCTTTTTTTAAATGTAATATTGTCAATGACAACCTAATTCTGTAATAAATTCTTCTGATACAAGTTAAATATGAAATGCATAAGTTGTATACATTATAATTTTATGTGTGTATTTTATTCATAAATAAGCCTGAGTATTTTCTGTACATTTTGTATTTTTGTTTTGCATATTCAGGTGTAAATAAAAGAGAAGTACTTATGTACACCTGTTCCAAAGGTTTTGACTGTGATGGCAAAATGTTCTGAGGAAGCGACTGATGTCTTGGATCGTACGTTCTGTTTGACCATTTGTTTGTGGGTGGTAACCGGAAGTGAGGCTTACTGTGATGTTGAGGAGGGCGAAGAATGACCACCATAAACTGGGGCCCTTTGTCCGACACAATATCCTCTGGAATGCCAAAATTACGATACACATGTTCAAACAGAAGTTCAACTGTTTCAAAGGCTGTGGGTAGGGCTTTCAGGGGGATTAGTCTACATGCTTTAGAAAATCTGTCTATAGCTACAAGAATGCAGGTGTTACCCTCAGAGACTGGGAGATCGGTGACGAAATCCACTCCAATGTGGGACCAAGGGCGATGGGGAATCGGTAATGGGAGTAGTTTTCCGGTGGGTAGTTGTTGAGGTACCTTGGTCATGGCGCAAAGGGCACACCCTTGGATAAACTCTTTGATATCACCTTGCATTCTTGGCCACCAGTATTTCTTTTGAAGAGTGGTGAGTGTCTGACTCCGGGATGACCTGTTCCCACAGATGAGTGAGCATAGGAGATGAGAGACGTACGATGATCTTTGGGCACATAGATCTTACCAGCTGGACACATGGGTGGAACGGGCCGGTGTCGTGATTGCTCGAGGAGCAGTTCATCTAGATCCCACTGGATGGGGTTGACAAAGAGCCGAGTGGGTGAAATGGTCTCTGGCTCTTCCGGGGTTTCCTCAAGGGTGTGGAGGTGTGATGATGTGTCGGCCCTCATGTTCCTGGATCCGGGGTGGTAGGATATTTGAAAGTGAAACCGGGTAAAGAACAGGGCCCACTGGGCCTGGATGAGGATTGAGCCTCTTAGCTTCTTTTAGGTACTGGAGATTTTTATGCTCTTTAAGCACGATAAATGGTTGCCTGGCTCCCTCCAACCAGTGTCTCTGTTCTTCTAGAGCAAGTTTTATGGCAAGGCTTTCTTGATTGCCAATATCATAATTTCTGTCGGCTGGGGATAATTTTCTAGAAAAGAAGGCACATGGCATGGGTTAGGATGCGCTTTCGGAGTAAAGAGACAGGATGGCTCCCACACCTGTTGTGGAGACGTCTACTTCCACAAAAAAATTCTTATCTGGGTCTGGATGCTGAAGCAAGGGGGCTCTCGTGAAGGCGGTTTTTAATGTCTGGATGGCCTGCTCAGCTTCTGAGGTCCATTGAAGTGTCTTCGGCTTCCCCTTGAAGAGAGATGTAAGTGGTGTGGTTATCATGCTGTATTGGTCGATGAAAAGCTTGACGATGAAAACTTTTATTAACTTGGGAGTAGGCCAAGATGTGATAGCTTGTGTCATTTCTCAGCCTTTACAAACATGGATAACTCTCGGAGTCGATGGAGCACTTGGGAAACGTAATGCTGGTGTTCACTTTAGTTGCGAGAAAAAATGAGTATGTCATCAATGTAGACGAGGCCAAAATGGTTCAGGAACTCTCAGAGGACCTTGCCATGAAACTCTGGAACATTGACGGGAGGTTTACTAGACCATACAGCATTACAGGGTATTCGTAGTGCCCTGCTGGGGTGATTAAAGATGTTTTCCACTCATCTCCCTTCCGAATTCTGACCAGGTTGTATACACTTCTTAGATCTAATTTTGTGAAAATACGGGCGTCACAAAGTTGTTCTAGGGAGGTCAAGGGAAGTGGCTAACTAAACGTCTTGTTAAGGGCTCTGTAGTCGATACAGGGTCGTAAGCCTCCATCATTCTTGGGGACGAAGAAGAAACTGGCAGCAGTCAGTGAGGTGCAGTGGTGTCAAAAGTACTGGCATTCATTACTCAAGTAGAAGTATAGATACTAGGGTTTAAAAAGACTTTTGTAGAAGTTGAAGTATCAACTCAAGCTTTTTACTCAAGTAAAAGTGTAAAAGTACTGGTTTAAAAAACTACTTAAAGTATCAAAGTAAAAGTAATGTAAGGGGGAACAAAATGCCATTAAGAACAAAAGCTTAGGCCGCACCACAGGGGCCTATTGTACACTACCCCACCGCCTCAAAAAACATTTTTCTAAAGGCCATAGGCCATAATGACTATAATGTTCATGTTGAAAAATTTGGGATGCACTAGGCTTCCTGTTTCAGCCGCATATATGAAAATACAAAAATGGTGCGCACATCCCAAACATCCAATTAGGACGCAGGTGCAAGACAACTAAATGATATAGACAAATAAAGAAGTGAAGTCTGAACACTGAAAACTACTGCTCCAGAGGAATTTAATCAAGCAACATTTCGACCTTCAGGTCTTCATCAGCTGCATATATGCCCATTTAAAATGAACGCACTTTAGTACAATGCAAATACATTAAAGGACTAGAGATATGATGACTAGTTGCCAATAAGTATTGTTATAGTGCAAAAAGTCAAACTTCAGAGGCTTGTCATCAATAACTTGTGATTAATCAAAAACTAAAACTGAAAAAGAAATCATAATCCTGATACTTTCTTGATTGATAGCTTCTTGTATTTGGTACATACGGCTGCTATGTCCAGTGTTCGGGGGGGAACGAGTTACAAAGTTGGTATAGCCTACTTATCACAACATTGTCAATCACATCGTCAATCGAAAACGCTAATTTATTAAAACGTCTCGCAACCGAACTACCTACAGTAGCTTAAATTTGTGGAGGACGAAGAAAAAGCACTCATTTGGTAAATGAGCCAGTTAGAAATAATAAGTTTTAAGTAGGGTCCAGTGCCTTTTCAATACTTTTAAAACGGTACCGGCTCCTAAACGGTGCATGAACCGATACTTAAAAAAAAAGAACCAAAAAAAAACTATGGATAACTTTAAAGAACATTACAAATATTTAAAATAAATCCATAGCTTGTTGTGCAAGTTGTGCTTCCCTTAATCTAAGGCTAATAAATGTATTTCACAATCTGGGTCATTATTTAATACAAAACCACACATAATGTTTCTACTGTATCTCTGTCACTCACTCTGATATTTAGTTAAGATGAGTGCTGTCTGTCACTGTCTTAAATCAGTTCTGTGAAATACTGTATGGTCATTCTTTATGAAGTAGCAACAATGTCGTTTTTAAAATACAGTACTGTGCAAAAGTCTTATGGAAAAATTAGTATTTTCTCCCCAAAAAGGGTTTTAAGCCAGTTATTTATATCTTTTGCTGTAGTGTGTCAGTAGGAAATATCAGTTTGCCATTAATTTTAATAATAATCTAGTGCGATTTTGAATGCACAAGCAGTTTGACAACGGCAAAATGAATGTTTGGAAATGTAAACTGATATTTCATACTGACACACTACAGCAAAATATATAAATAACTGTCCGAACACCATTCTTTTAAGTGAAAATACTAACGTGTCTAAGACTTTTGCACAGTAGTGTATGTATAAAGTACGTATGATTAAATTAAGTATATTTAAATAAGTGTAATTAAAGTATGTGTTCGTTCATATGTGTTATGGGCTAGATTTTCGCTGGAGGAAACGGCTGTGGTGTGATGAGCGAAAACTTTACAGATGAGAAACCGACTGCTACCTCGTGACTTTTTGTAAACTGTATTTATGACAAAGAACTGCACAGATATGGATATTCTAACAATCTACCAATAAACACATACCTTGTGTCCTCTGTTTGTTTAAGTGCGCATGCGCTGCTCCGTTCGCGGTCTGCGCCTCTGCGGATTGAAGAGCGCGCTGAAAGACGGGAGGAGACCGGTCTGACGCTGGTTTCATGTGAAATTTAAGCGGACTGACTCTGAGGCGATCGGATACCGGTTCCATACCCAACCCTACTTTTAAGAAATATATTTTTTTGACAAACGTACCCAAAACTGTCTATGTCCTGGCTGGACTGTGATGTGATGTGTGTCACGTGCAAGTGCGATGGATCGCGTACAGACCAATAGGGTGTGGGAATGGTATACGTTTATACTTCTCATCCAACCACAATCAAATTCACTCCATCCGGATGGCGCGATTTATCTGGATAGGTTTTTTTTTGAATGATGACAAGCCGGAATGAAAACAAGCCGAAATGAAATAGCAGTAACGAAGTTATTTTTAAAATGTAAGGAGTAGAAAGTACAGATACTTGCCTGAAAATGTAAGGAGTAGAAGTAAAAAGTCGGCTGAAAAATAATCACTCAAGTAAAGTATAGATACCCCAAATTTTTACTTAAGTACAGTAACGAAGTATTTGTACTTCGTTACTTGACACCTCTGGTGAGGTGGAAGTGCTTTCTTTTTCCATCCACTTGCCACTTGTCTAATTTGATCATAAAACCTATGTAATGTAACTGAGCTGCTTCAGTCTTCAGCATCAGAATCCAGCCATCTCCATTCAGCCATCTGTTCCATATTAATGAATCCTGACTCTCTAACACATTCTGCACTCAAAGACCAGATCTTGAGTAACCAAGGACCTTCATTTTACAGCATCTTCCAACATAACTCACCATTTGGGTGCTGCGATGTCAGGCAACATCCTATGGTGGGTGACAATTATTACACCTTCGAGACAGTCCAGAGATACTCGCGTGAGCCTTAAAAGAAAGACGAAACACCTGCCTTTTCCCTCACGGCACAATGACAGCTTTGTTTATTTGTGTCTTTGTATTCCTCTCATCTCATTAAATTTGTTAACTCGCATCTGCTTACAGACTTTCTTTCAATCCACCGTCACATTAGATTTAGATTTAGAACAAGAATTATATGTTTTGTTTCCAGCCAAGACTTGGAGAAACTAGTTCATGCCTTTATCACCAGCAGGGTGGACTATTGTAATGGGCTCCTCACCGGCCTTCCCAAAAAGACCATTAGACAGCTGCAGCTCATCCAGAAAGATGCTGCCAGGATTCTGACTAGAACCAGAAAATCTGACCATATCACCCCAGTCCTCGGGTCCTTACACTGGCTTCCAGTTACATTTAGGATTGATTTTAAAGTACTTTAATTCGTATATAAGTCACTAAATGACCTAGGACCGAAATATATTGCAGATATGTTCACTGAATATAAACCTAACAGAGAACTCAGATTACAAGGATCGAGTCAGTTAGAAATACCAAGGGTTCACACAAAACAAGGGGAGTCTGCCTTT
This sequence comes from Carassius auratus, assembly GCF_003368295.1. Lineage (NCBI taxonomy): Eukaryota > Metazoa > Chordata > Actinopteri > Cypriniformes > Cyprinidae > Carassius > Carassius auratus. The sequence continues at coordinate 15,545,084 of NC_039276.1, forward strand.
AGTTACTATGCTGCCCGTAGTTGGAATCAGCTTCCAGAAGAGATCAGATGTGCTTAAACACTAGTCACATTTAAATCTAGACTCAAAACCCATCTGTTTAGCTGTGCATTTATTGAATGAGCACTGTGCTATGTCCAAGCAAAATGCACTATATTTATGCACTGTTTTTTTAATATTATGTAAAATCATTTTCTAACTGTTTTTAAATTCATTTTAAGTAAATGTTTTAATCATTTTAAAAGTTTTAAAATTGCTTGTTTTATTCTTGTTATTATTTTCTTCAGGATTATTTTACTTTATTTTATGTAAAGCACTTTTAATTACCATTGTGTACGAAATGTGCTATATAAATAAACTTGCCTTAATAATTTACTCACCCTGATGTCATCCAAGATGTCCATGTCTTTCTTTTTTTTTTCTTTTTTGAGGAAAATATTCCAGGATTTTTCTAAATATAATGGACTTCAATGGCAACTAATGGTTTGAAGGTCTATGTCCATCTCAATGCAGCTTCAAAGTTTCAACACGATCCCAGTCGAGAAATAAAGGTATTATCTAGCGAAACGATCAGTAATTTTCTAAAAAATAAATACAAATAATTATAGAATTTTGGTCCCACTTTATATTAAGTGGCTTTAACAACTATGTACTTACATGGCAAATTAAGCATTAGATACAATGTACTTATGATGTACTTACCTGTATTTACATTGTACTTACATTTTAAGTAACTACTTGATTTATTTTGTAGTTACTGTAGTGTAGTTACATTTATAAGTACACTTTTGTACATAAACACCATAATTGCATATTGTAACTACAATTGTAACTACGCTACTGTTTCTGTTAATTTTTGGGGGGCGGTGTTTTTACACATATAAAGCATTATTGTTCGTGCCTACTTGTGTGTGGATACTTATTATTCAAATCATTTAACAGTCAAGGTGTTTGCCAAGTGCAATGTGTAAAGGCTTCATAATAACACACACTTGCCCTGCTCACTCTAAAGTCCCAACTTCAAGGGCTTCATCCTTCCAAGGGAATAGGGCATAGGGATGATCACTTCCATTTGGAATTTGCCCATGACCCGTTCAGTACGGATAGACATACCCTTACACCCCTATTTGTACAGCATGTATTAATCTCAGTAGATGTTAGTTAAAATGTTCTCTTTCATGTTAATTCACAGAACATTAACCAAGGTTGTCAGATGCAACATTTGATCTTAAAAATGTATTAATAAATGCTGAGATTAACATTAACTAAGCTTAATAAATGCTGTGGAATATTGTTAACGAATGAAAACTTATTGTAAAGTGTTACCAGAAAGGTTCCGAAATCTGCGTTGGTACCTAGGAACTAATGTGCACTTACACTGAAAATACACAAAAACTGACCACTTAAAATAAAGTGTGGAACCTGCGTTGGTACCCACGAATTAATGTGTAGTTACACTGAAAATACACAAAAACTGACCACTTAAAATAAAGAGTGGAACCTGTGTTGGTACCCGGGAACTAATGTGTACTTACACTGAATATAAATTAAAAAAAAACCCTGTACACTTAAAATAAAGTGTGGAACCTGCGTTGGTACCCAGGAACTAATGTGTAGTTACACTGAAAATACACAAAAACTGACCACTTAAAATAAAGTGTGGAACCTGCGTTGGTACCTGGGAACTAAAGTGTGGAACCTGCGTTTGTACCCAGGAACTAATGTGTAGTTACACAGAAAATACACAAAAACTGACCACTTAAAATAAAGTTTGGAACCTGCGTTGGTACCCGGGAACTAATGCGTACTTACACTGAAAATACACAAAAACTGACCGCTTAAAATAAAATGTGGAACCTAGGTTGGTACCCAAGAACTAAAGTGTGGAACCTGCGTTGGTACCCGGTAACTAATGTGTGGTTACTCTGAAAATACACAAAAACTGACCACTTAAAATAAAGCGTGGAACCTGCGTTGGTACCCGGGAACTAATGTGTACTTAGGCTACACTGAAAATACACAAAAACTGACCACTTAAAATAAAGTGTGGAACCTGCGTTGGTACCCGGGAACTAATGTGTACTTACACTGAAAATACACAAAAACTGACCACTTAAAATAAAGTGTGGAACCTACGTTGGTACCCGGGAACTAATTTGTAGTTACACTGAAAATAAACAAAAACTTGTTATTTAAAACTTGCTTATAATGCAGGTAAATTAAAATAAATATAGCACATGCAGTTGTTGTTTTTTGTTTGTTTTAGTGAACATCTTTAGATAAAGAGGAACAATGTATTTTTCAAACTTTTACAATACAGAAAAAGTTTTTTTTTTTTAATTTTTAGAAAAATTGCAAAACAAAAAAAACTATTCTCAGGTCACAAAAGATTCCACTTATCTTGAACACTTTTCTTTAGATATATTGTAATACAGCCAACTTTTAAATAAAAGGCCTAATATACCTCATAAAAAAAAAAAAAAAACTTTTATTTAATTGGCAGGAGTTTTCCACTTTTTTTCCTGAGGTAATAGAGGCTTTCATCTCAGTTGTCAAGGCCTCTGAGCACCTCAGGGCAAAATCAAAAACCTTCTCTTGCTGAGGCTGGAACTGAGGGATGGAGCGAAAAAATTCTGGGCTGATAATTTGAATCTCAGCCACAACTGCAGTGAGGGCAAGCGTGTTTCTGTCCACTCCGACCTTTATGAATGCTCTTGTCATGCTTCCTTCCTTTTTATACGCACGGAGAACTTTTTTGTAACTCTTGAGAACATCATCTGGACACTTGGCTGTTATATGAAAATAAATAAATAAATAAATAAGTAAACCGTTTGTGGTGAGTCACTGGTGACATTACATTTTAAGGTCTTCTTGTTACAGCGTTATACCCAGTTTGTCAATGCATTACAAAATTTTCAAAACATCCATAGGCAGAGGGTCAACCAACTTTAGGGTAAGGGTATGCGATTCCTCCTTAAAAACACATTCAAATAGTATGTCATGAAATGGTTCTGTGTTTCTTATCAACAACCTACACATCCTATAATATAAACACTCATTATTAAAGTGGTTATTTTCACAAATCATTATAATTTGATTTGGAATGGCGCAAACCCCCCACCCCTCCACATTTTATATGAATCACTTATCACTTCAGTTGTTTGTTCTTTTTAACCAGAAGTGCCTTGTGAGGAAAATTTTACCATTGTTCCATTTAAAATGCATTAAAGTACGCAAGACGTGAATTTACATTATTTTATGTTACAATTCACACTTCTCTAATAAGTTTTGTATGTGTGAAGACACTGAATACCATGAATGAAAGTTTTCTGAAATGAAATCAATTTTAATGGATTTCCCATGCTCGAAGAGTAGGGAAAAGTGAACACTAGGGATTACGCAGTTAATCAGAACACAGTTCATGCAAGTGGCTCTCTTCTTATGTGCTGATGATCTGAATAAGATGTGTTAAATAAGAAACATTCATAATGTGCATGTGCAGAGCACGATGGCACGGATTGCCTTACCTAATGCAGCAAAAAAAAAAAAAAAAAAACATTTTGAGTGGATTATCATCTAGAAAGTGAAAGTGACATTCAGCCAAGTATGGTGACCCATACTCAGAATTTGTGCTCTGCTTTTAACCCATCCGAAGTGCACACACACAGAGCAGTGAACACACACACACACACACTGTGAACACACACCCGGAGCACTGGGCATCATTTATGCTGCGGCGCCCGGGGAGCAGTTGGGGGTTCAGTGCCTTGCTCAAGGGGCACCTAAGTATTGGTATTGAAGGTGGAGAGAGAACTGTACATGCACTCCCCCCACCCACAATTCCTGCCGGCCCAGGACTCGAACTCACAACCTTTCAATTGGGAGTCCGACTCTCTAACCATTAGGCCATGACTTCCCATAAAAGCACTCCCTTTATTATCATTAAGCTGTTACTCATCTTAATTAATTGCAATCTCACAAAATTATGTTAATCAATTAAGGTGACTGTAAAATTAATATTTTATTTAGCCTTGAATTATAGTAGAGAAGGCACGCTCAACTCCCAAGTCGTTTACTGGGTGCGAGTACTAAAGAAGTTATCCAAAGGTAAAAGAGGAAAAACCACACTCTCAAGATATTGTTTCAGAAATTTGTGACACACTGATGATGGCTTAGGCCGAAATGCATCTGTGTAAGACATGGTACTAATAAATTTATGGAAAGATATCTTTAGAGTGTATTTTTTCCTCTTTTACCTTTGGATAACTTCTATATTTATGGTGAGGGTTTTCTAACTTAAAGGGGTCAAATTATTTTCATTTTTCTTCAGTGTGTTACGTAACTGTTTCTGCATGTATAAGATCTGCTGAGTTACAAAGCTCAAAGTCTCAAACCCAAAGAGATTCTTTATATTCTTTATAAACGTTAAGGCTCAGCCACGGCTCCTAAAATGAGTTTCGTAAGAAAGAGTTTCATAACACCGCCCAAATGTATACACAAAGAAAGAAGGCATAACTTGTATACTGGCTACAGTGTTGTTGCTGCCAGCATTTTTGCTGTGGTGGAACGAATAAGCCTTCCCCAGCCTTCCTACACACGCTCTGCCTATGAAAACATCAGGCGAAATCATCTTCATCAAGAATAAATTCAAATTAATATGTGTCTTTTGAATTGACCTCTCACTGCAGAACTAGAGAATGCAGATCTTGACCTGTTATTTTGGGTTCTCTTCTTTTTGGATTTTTTTTTTTTTTTTTTTTGCTGCATCTTTCATTTTCCGATGAAGAAGAAGGGAGGGAGGAAGATGATGAAGAGGATGAAATCTGCTACTCTCCATTTTTTCAGTTGTCTCTGAATGCTTTATATGTAAACTGAGCTTATTTTGTCCATTAGAGCTAAAGATTAGAAAAAAAACTTTACATTTACCACCCATAGAACCTCCCCTTGAAGAAATCAGGACATAAGTGATTAAAAGTTGGCAAAAGAGGCAGATTAAAATACCAGATGTAAACAGGAATGTATTTCCCTCATCTGCTTGTGATCTGATCAACCAAAACACATCTTAACACCAGGTATAAAGAGGGCCTTATAATCCCTTACACTTAAAGGGTTATTTCACCCAAAAATTTAAATTATCCCATGATTTACTCACCCACAAGCCAACCTAGTTGTATATGACTTTCTTCTTTCAGCCAAATATAGAGTTATATTTAAAAATATTCTGGCTTTTCAAGCTTTATAATGTGAGTGAATGGCACCTGGAATTTTGAAGCCAAAAAAATGTGCATCCATCCATCATAAAAGTAGTAATCCGTTTGGCTCTAGGGGTTAATAAAGGCCTTTAGAAGCAAAGTTATGTGTTTTTGTAAGAAAAAATATCTATAATTATAACTTTATAAACAATTATCACTGGTTTCCGGTAATGGCTGTATGCAAGTCTAGTTCCGGCGGGAGAGAGACCTCTTACCTGACACATAATGTAGGAGTAGCATAAGCTTAGGTGAGAGCAGACTGAAAATAGTTTCAGATAAAGTAAAAAAGTAATACTGAATAAATGAAAACGACTAAGTATGACTAATTTACTAAACAAGTACTCACAACAAATGTATTTTTAAAGCATTTTTAAGTAAATTTACTAATCATTACCACAGACGGATGCAAGAGTGTGCCTAAGAAAGTCACGTTCTTGCTCTAATGCTTCTATCCGTTTCAAAAGGTTGTCCATTGGTATTCATCAACAGATGCCTGGACTCCTTAACATAGGTATCATTGTTTTTTTAACACTTTTTTTTTCATCAAAGACTAGGTTTGATATAACAATCACATCAGGATTGTGTAGTCGTTACATAGATCATTAATCATCTCACCTTTTTCACTTTCACAGCTTGCAGCAGGTGCAGTGTCTGGGTATGAGACATCAGTAAAACAAAATTAATGTAATTCTGGTAACTATTTTAATTCTGGTAACCAATCTTATAGTAAAATTATTATGAGAAAACAAAAAAATCCTGCACACTATCAACTTACAAAACAATAATAAAAATGATGCCTGATGAAGATCATACGATTGAAACATTGCTATTAAAGTATTTTTTTTATTGTTTTGCAAGGTGATAGTTTGATTTTGTTTTCTCATATTTTTACTATATCAGTCTTTTTTCCTAAGCACCTATCTATGACCTACAGGTGTGCGACGCTAATTGATTATAGTAAAATTATAAAAAAAGTTAATTAAATATATTATGTAGGTTACACCTCATAATTAATATAGGTTACATCTAGATAACATTATATTATATTAAGCTAACATCTGCATGTAACTGCATATTAGTGTGTACAAAATACTTTTCAGAAGATTGATTTCTAACCTGGGTTACTTTCAGGACCGACAGACTGCTCGGGGACCTCATTCTCCTCATCTGTGAAAATAGTAGTTATGTAGCTAAATGTGTAGCATAGCAAGTAAATTGATAAAGTAGTGAATTAAATGATTAATGAGCTAGTATCAAGTCAATACTAACCACAGGATGATCCATATCTTTCGTTTTTATCTAAAACCGGTAGAGCACAAGGTTTTCTTGCCTTCCGCCTTCGCAATATTGGAATGTGGAGAATCTAAATCCTGTCTCTGGAATCAATCATGATAGAGGATAAAGATAGGCTTTCTAAATATTCTTGCTTGTGTCTGTCATTGTATGGTTGATTCAACGTAATATGCTTTAGGGGTGGGTGATATAACCAAAATATTATATCACAATATGAGTATTTGTATCACAATAACAATGTTTTTTTTTTTCTTATATGGATATATATATATGGATATATATATATGGATATATATATATATATATATATATATATATATATATATATATATATATATATATATATATATATATAAACTTGATAACAAAGTGATGTAGTCATGAGCAATGAAAGATTTTCTCTTACTGCTGTTTGATCTACATGAACGACAGAGAGGAGCAATACTAGGTAACTTCCCCTTTATGACCGGAACCAATATACTGTTAACACATGCATTTTTTTTTTTATCCGCAATTGTTCATATTCACTTGAGAACTAAAATACTGTGTTTATGAAGTTAAGTTTGACGCATGTAAAGTTAAGTGTGTATTTAATGCCAATAAAGCTGCGAAATTGCTCAGGAGCTGAAGGGGCAGTGGATATGCGGCCTTAAATACAAAAAATCGAGATAGCGCGCACATATATCAGTTGTTTTCAAACTACAATGCTTAAAAACTGGAAAAAAAAAAAAAAAGTTACGTTTTTGATGCCACATGCACAGACATGAGCTCGTTAACCGCGATGGAGAAAATAGTACAAAATCTCTATCGTTACTGGTTCACACATTTTCACCCGTTTAATCTTATCTACCGCTATATCGTCCACCCCTGTCAGGCTCAATTGATTGACTTTTTATATGCAGTTTCATAACAAGGTTCGGGAGGAGCACGTCAGATACTTAGCCTAATTAGCACAGGTGGAGCCACTTAAGATAATCAACCTTAGGGTATAAATACAGCTGAATTAGCCGACCTGTCTCCATTGACGGTTTATCAGCATCCCGGTTCGCTCTGTCTGCCATCTTATCACAGACCCAATTTTTCTTCCACCAAGGAGATCCATACCGGGGATTTTTCAGATCTGCTACTTTTGCTGATACCCATGATCATTAAACACGGCCGCTGAGCACCATCAAACGTCGTCGTGACAGCTGCTCTTCTCGCCAAGCCACACGTCTTGGCCAATAGACCATGCAAAGCCCGAGCTCGCCTCGCTTGACACCACGATTGATCCGATCAAGACCGGGCTCTCCTCGAGTGCTGGAATCACACTTCAGTTCTTACCCACCGCAACTCAGCCTGTTCGCGCGGCTTTTCCGGCCGAGATGCAGTTTGAGGCTGCCTCCTCTAGCGGCGCAGACCGCGCGTCGTAATCAATACATTTTCAGGTGAAGACGCTAAATACAGGTTCGCGGCTAGAAAGTAGTGCAGCAGCTGCGTGGAGTTCCGATCACATATGTATACGGAAATTTCAGATCCGATTTGAGCCTCGGATGCGTTCAAATATTTGAACTTCTGCGACTAGACCGTATGCGAACGCCCAACCGGATATGACGTTTTCTAATCAAATCTATCGGTGCGAGGTAAAGCTGCAACTAACGATTATTTTTTCTGTCGACTAATCTAACGATTATTTTTATTACAATAAATAATTAATCTAATGTTCTTTTTTTAATTAGTTAATGAATCCTTTGGAGAACTTTACAGAAAAAATATAAGTACAACTTCTAATATAATATTTCAACCTTTATTCATTTTCAACCAATGTGGTTGAAGTTTTTACAGTATAAAATAATAAAGAGGCAAAGAAAATGATTTTACTATTGTAAATATGAGTTTATGATTAAACCACAGAGTCTGAGACGTCATGAAATGTTCTTTAGCATCACAAACCATAAAATGTAGGCAGAGTTCTGCTATGGTTTAGCTTGGTTTCCGGAGATCTGGAGCTGATTCGTGGTAGCTCGGTGGTTTGTGACCGGTATCTCGCGTCGCGCGTCTTTTAAGGGGCCGTTCACATATCACGTCATTTCCAATGTAGACGCGCGATAAGCGCGCTCATAATGGAAGCGGCGCGGTGCGCGACGCACTCTTTTTCCAGGCGCGTCCGCACTGCATCGAGTTAAAAACAACTTTTCAGAATGCCGCAAGCGCAAGAATATCAGACCTGAACCAGGAAGTTGGTCACCAGATCACACGGTAACCAGTTAAACCGTAACCGGAGAGCGCCAAGATGTTTTCCTCTGAGGTGCTCGTGCATCGCAGTTGTGCTGCCGTGGTACACAATATTGGCTTTGCAAAGGGAACAAAGGGCCATTTTATTTGTCCTCTTTTTAAAGTATTTCCATACTTTTGATACCAGTGGTCTCGGTTTTTGTGAAAGAATGCAACTTTCTCCATTCCCAGTGTGCCGTTATGCGAGATGTAAACAAACAGTGTTTCACACGTTGTTGCAGCACTGCGAGGTCAGAATTACCAATATTTTGTTAACTTTGACATTATTCTTCAAACACAATTTATGTAAAATGGTGGTTTATAATAATTATGGGAGAAATAATTATTAAACCATTATTTATTTGATTAGCCCCATAAAACCTACGGTTTTATTTGGGGGTCATCTGATTTGTGACGATGTATTCATACATTATATTCATTAAAATTATTAATTTTACCATGGTGAACATGTCAAGGTAACAGTTGCTGCACGACCAGTTTGAAAGTTCTGCATGACTGCCTAGAGGGAGAAATATGACAATCGTGTCCAAATGTTGTGTGCTTAAAGTTTGTTAAATGAGGTTATGACATAGTTCTGTTGGATGACGATGCCAATTTTTACCATGAAGCCAAGGCTTTTTTCCCATAGTCGTCATCCACACTGAAATGTCCAAAGATATTATCTGCCTTACCGTGCATGTTTAAACCTCACACAGACATAAGTTTCATGCAATTATTCTGGCAGGATCAATTTATTTAGGGATATGTTTCACCATTTACTGGCGTGATTGCTTAGAATTTATCTAATACATCACTAACCTCATATTGCCGCAGGACAGCAAGTGTGAGTACAAATTCTGTTGTCTTTCTAACGATTATTTTTTCTGTCGACTAATCTAACGATTATTTTTATTACAATAAATAATTAATCTAATGTTCTTTTTTTAATTAGTTAATGAATCCTTTGGAGAACTTTACAGAAAAAATATAAGTACAACTTCTAATATAATATTTCAACCTTTATTCATTTTCAACCAATGTGGTTGAAGTTTTTACAGTATAAAATAATAAAGAGGCAAAGAAAATGATTTTACTATTGTAAATATGAGTTTATGATTAAACCACAGAGTCTGAGACGTCATGAAATGTTCTTTAGCATCACAAACCATAAAATGTAGGCAGAGTTCTGCTATGGTTTAGCTTGGTTTCCGGAGATCTGGAGCTGATTCGTGGTAGCTCGGTGGTTTGTGACCGGTATCTCGCGTCGCGCGTCTTTTAAGGGGCCGTTCACATATCACGTCATTTCCAATGTAGACGCGCGATAAGCGCGCTCATAATGGAAGCGGCGCGGTGCGCGACGCACTCTTTTTCCAGGCGCGTCCGCACTGCATCGAGTTAAAAACAACTTTTCAGAATGCCGCAAGCGCAAGAATATCAGACCTGAACCAGGAAGTTGGTCACCAGATCACACGGTAACCAGTTAAACCGTAACCGGAGAGCGCCAAGATGTTTTCCTCTGAGGTGCTCGTGCATCGCAGTTGTGCTGCCGTGGTACACAATATTGGCTTTGCAAAGGGAACAAAGGGCCATTTTATTTGTCCTCTTTTTAAAGTATTTCCATACTTTTGATACCAGTGGTCTCGGTTTTTGTGAAAGAATGCAACTTTCTCCATTCCCAGTGTGCCGTTATGCGAGATGTAAACAAACAGTGTTTCACGCGTTGTTGCAGCACTGCGAGGTCAGAATTACCAATATTTTGTTAAATTTGACATTATTCTTCAAACACAATTTATGTAAAATGGTGGTTTATAATAATTATGGGAGAAATAATTATTAAACCATTATTTATTTGATTAGCCCCATAAAACCTACGGTTTTATTTGGGGGTCATCTGATTTGTGACGATGTATTCATACATTATATTCATTAAAATTATTAATTTTACCATGGTGAACATGTCAAGGTAACAGTTGCTGCACGACCAGTTTGAAAGTTCTGCATGACTGCCTAGAGGGAGAAATATGACAATCGTGTCCAAATGTTGTGTGCTTAAAGTTTGTTAAATGAGGTTATGACATAGTTCTGTTGGATGACGATGCCAATTTTTACCATGAAGCCAAGGCTTTTTTCCCATAGTCGTCATCCACACTGAAATGTCCAAAGATATTATCTGCCTTACCGTGCATGTTTAAACCTCACACAGACATAAGTTTCATGCAATTATTCTGGCAGGATCAATTTATTTAGGGATATATTTCACCATTTACTGGCGTGATTGCTTAGAATTTATCTAATACATCACTAACCTCATATTGCCGCAGGACAGCAAGTGTGAGTACAAATTCTGTTGTCTTTCTAGGTCTATAATATGAAAAGCATGCAAGTAAATATCTTTAGAAACTGCTTGGAAGTGAATAGCACATAACTGCAATTAATGTTATTGCCATAATCATGTCTATTGGTATGTTTTACAAGACTAAATGATGTTCATTGTTTTCAGAAGCCTCTGTTTCCAAAGTCTATACTACAATGTGAAACCAGTGTTCCAAATTTATCTGTTTTGGAGGCTGCTTAAAAAGGCTGGAAGGCCAAAACAAGAGGAATGATGCTTTTCCAACAGGAACGTACTAATGTGGACAAAGGCTTAAGGAATTGTCAAATTAGGCAACCAATCGCTAAGCTGGAAACACAGTGGACTACGCATTAATTTTTTAGGTTGCCCCATCAAATGTTACCAACCTGCTACTCTTCCCACAGCCAAGGAGGGGGAAGATGGGCCTAGTGGTTAGAGAGTTTGACCCCTAACCCTAGGGTTGTGGGTTCAAATCTCGGGCTGGCAATACCATGACCGTGGTGTCCTTGAGCAAGGCACCGAACCCCCAACTGCTCCCCGGGCGTTTCAGCATAAATGGTTGCCCACTGCTCCGGGGTGTGTTCATGGCGTGTTGGTGTGTGTTCACTGCTGTATGTGTGCACTTGGATGGGTTAAATGCAGAGCACGAGTTATGAGTATGGGTCACCATACTTGGCTGAATGTCATGTCACTTTCATTTTTTTTTCACTTTCAACAACTACAGCGGTCGAAGCAAGCTCAGCAGCCGGTCAAAGCAGCTATCTCTCCTCTTCTTCTCATTCTCCCCTTTACTTATCTGTTTTCCGTATCTCCTCACTGTCTGCTCCTGCAGGAGCCTTTTTCTGTATCTTCTTACTGCCGCAGCAGTGTCTGCTCCCGCAGGAGCCTTTTCTGTATCTCCTTAAAAAAAAAAAAAAAAGAAATTCCTTTTTCATCATTCAGTGGGTCGTTGGTTCTCTTCTGGCAAAAGTCGACATCACCTCCGCTTCCAAGTTATGCCTATGCGATATTAGACTCATTCTCCTATTATTGTATTTTATTATCATTATTAGGCGGCAACTATAATTCAGCTAACAAACTGCTCCGTTATTTCATTTCACGCTTGCCCGTGCTTGCAAGGATGATTCGAGCCTGTAGGCGATGAAGAAGTCTCAATCCACAAACAGACGTACATCGTCTGCAGATACAAGGTATTTCATTGCACTGTAACAAGTAATCTGGTATGCTCAATATTTTAAACAAGCCTCACTAACTAAGTTTAATTCCTCAGTTATGTTAGAATGTATCTCATTCTTTTGTTTCTGTGGTGTTGTGTCGGTCTTATCATGAGGCGCATGGTCCGGAGCGCGTACGACCAATGCATCAGTTTCAACTAAACCTTACTCCAAATATATTTACTGGTTTTGAATACTATATTTAACATGTTCGATTACATCCATATTAGGGTTTAATTGTTGAACTTTAAATGAAATCCTCTATTGTTTCACCATTGACCGATTTCCAGATCATTTAGATAAGAAAACTTCCGTGTGCAGATGCGGCAAATTTTTCAAATGACAAGCGAGATGACCGTAGTACCCGATTACATGAACTAGCTGTTTTAAATATAATAATTTCATATTTAACATCAGTTTATCAGTGCATCTGAAAGTATATTCTTTTAGACTATCGTTGATTCCATAGGCTCTCTTTCTTTCACCTGCATGGTTTAAAACAGCAAAAAGTCATGCCATGACAAGAACAGAGTCTCTCTCTTCCTCCACCCAAGCACGATTACATACGTATACGTATCGTCGATCTCACGCACTGACTAGATGACGATTGACAATGGCCATATCGCTGATTAATGGCACTCATCTGAGGTACACTGGCACAGGAAATTCTATTTATTTTTGTACACTTAATTTTTCAAATACAATGACTGCACCAAGATTTTCTGACTTTATATCGGAAGCAGCTCATTGGATTCGTTAAACAATTATGCAGTAATCCTCATAGCATCTACCCTTTAGACAACCAAATTGTTCTTAGTATTGAACCCCTGTCAGGCACTGCAAGAGTGCTCCCGGCTTGATCAAACCTTTGCCTTTTCCGTGTAAAAAAAAAAAAAAAAAAAAAAAACCCTCCTTCACTGTCTGGCCAAATACTGGCCATACAACTTTACCTTTCTGTCTTACGTTCGGAGAGGCTTTCCCGTCTGATGCCGCGAGTAATTGCCTCCCTTCAGACGTCGGTGAGAGCCTCCCGCTTAGACCACATTACTTCCTTTCTACGGTCGGCGAGTCTTACCCATTCGACACCGTGAGTAATGAGCTCCCGTCAGATGGTTGCGAAGTCTCCCGGCCAGACAACTTTTTTCATCCTTTGGTCAAAAAGGCTTACCCATCCGACGCTGTCAGTATTAAGCTCCCTCGGGATGCTGGCGCGAGCCTCTAGGCCACACACCCTTACCTTTTCCTCCTACAGTCAGCGAGGCTTATCCGTTCAATGCCTTTAGTATTGAGCTCCCATCGGAGGCCGGTGAGAGCCTCTAGGCAACACAACTTTACCTTTCCGTCTTACTTCCGGAGAGGCTTACCCGTTCGATGCCTTGAGTATTGAGCTCCCATCGGACGTCGGCGAGAGCCTCCCGGTTAGACAACCTTACCTTTTCCATGCTACGGTCGGCGAGGCTTACCGGTTCAATGCCTTGAGTATTGAGCTCCCATCGGACGTCGGCGAGAGTCTCACGGTCACCTAAACTTTTGTTCCTGTTTGACGGGTGGCAGTGCTCGCATACGACGACAAGAGTCTCCACTTCCCGCCAAACTCTGTCCAAATCTCCCCCCCCCCGGTATGGTGAGGCTTACCCGTTCGATGTTCTGAGTCCTGATCTCCCATCGGATGCTGCGAGAGCCCGCGCAGTTGGGTTTTCCTTCTCCCGCTCCCCGGCCGGCGAGGCTTACCCGTCTGATGCCGTTGAGTATTGTGCTCGTGTCAGATGTCGGCGAGAGTGCTCCCGGTCGGGTTTTCTTTACTTGCTGCCCACAAACAGGTCTTATCCATCCGATGCCGTGAGTATTGATCTCCCGTCGGGTGTCGCAAGAGCCCTCTTTGTCGGCGGCCCAAAGCCTGTTTATCTGCTCAACTGAGAGGACTTACACGTCCGTCGTCCTGAGTCTTGATCTCCAGTCGGAGGCTTCATGGGTCCTCTCAGTCAGGTATCTGCCCTGGTTGCCCACTGACTAGCAGGGGCTCATCAGCCAGTAGGGCCCGTACGCCAACACCGTGACCTATTCCGGTCGAGACAACTCGGGCCCTCCTGGTCGGGCAAGCCAATCACGTCGCTCCTCCGCTATCGGCCGGTGGGGCTCATCCATTCCAATGCAGTGAGGTGCTCCGGTTGAACCCCCCCGACTGGGTGTCCTAAATCACATAGTCTGACACAAGCAGCCGGTGGTGCCTATTCCTCCAATAGGTAAAGTTGCAATCACTGGAGTACATGGGCTCTTCCGACCTGCCTTTTTTAAATATCAGTCCCCGCCAGATGTCAAAGCTATTGTGGGGGGTCTTTAGTCTGGCGGCTGTCCTTTCCGCTATTGCTTTTTGGGGGGTACTCTAGGTTCAGGCCATTCCCGAGCTCAGAGCCCCTTCCCCGGACAGCACGCCAAATATGCATTATAATACTTCAGCTAATTATATGTAAGTGTGAACTCGTGAAATTACAGAATTTTACATACCTTCAACCTGACGTCAGCTGTTGAAATTCAAAATGAAGGGGAAAAAAGCCTGCCAGATCCGGCTCCTGGACATGCGCCTGACGCGTCTCGGCTATCGGGCGGGGTAAATGCAGACCTCTGATTGGGTGTTTCGCTCCCGTGTTTCAACTTTGTAATGAAAAAAAAAAATTACAGAAGACTTGAACACTTGGTAGAAGGGCACGAAAGGTAATTAAGTGATACGTTTGAAATGAATTTATCCGAGCAAATACATCATATTCTCCATCGATGTAGAAGAGGATCTCATTTGTAGAAAGAAAATGAAACTTAGCAATCACAAGTGCAACGATGGCTATGTATGGTAAGTAGAGCAATTCAAGTTACTGTATATGCATGCACTGGATACTGTACGACTAACAAGTTAATGAATGTGTTTCCAAAATCAAGATTTTGTTTAAATTTATATGAATGCATATGGCAACGTCTATTTGGTGTATCTTTGTATAATATATTTCCATTATAATCTTTAAATTTAACTGAATAAACAATTATCTTACTTCTAAAATAAATTGTAAAGTAAGAGACAAAGGTAAAATCCAGAATTCAAAGTATATTGCGATGTAAAACATTACAAATACAGATTAGCAAATGTATGTTTAGCAAATTAAGCATATTAAAAGAGACCCCTTTATATATATATATATATATATATATATATATATATATATATATATATATATATATATATATATATATATATATATATAGTACAGACCAAAAGTTTGGAAACATTACTATTTTAAATGTTTTTGAAAGAAGTTTCTACTGCTCAACAAGCCTGCATTTATTTAATCAAAAATACAGAAACAACTGTAATATTGTGAAATATTATTACAACTTAAAATAATAGTTATCTATTTGAATATACTTAAGAAAAATAATGTATTCCTGTGATGCAAAGCTGAATTTTCAGCATAATTACTCCAGCCTTCAGTGTAACATGTAACATCCAGTCCATCACATGATCATTTAGAAATCATTCTAATATTCTGATTTATTATGAGTGTTGGAAACAGTTCTGCTGTCTAATATATTTGATCAATAAAAGGTTAAAAAGAACTGCATTTATTAAAAAAAAAAAAAAACATTTCTAATCATATATTTTATTTACTATCACTTTTTATCAATTTAACACATCCTTGCTGAATAAAAGTATTGATATTATTTAAAAAAGAGAAAGAAAACAAAGAATTACTGAGTATCACATGTTCTGAAAAAATATTAAGCAGCAGAACTGTTTCCAACTTTGATAATGAATCATCATATTACAATGATTTCTAAAGGATCATGTGATAATGATCCTAAAAATTAAGCTTTGCCTCACAGAAATAAATGATAATTTAAAGTATAATACATTTAAAAACAATTATTTTAAATTGTAATAATATATCACAATATAATTTTTTTTTTCTGCAGAATAAACCTCTTTCAAAAACATTAAAAATAGTAATGTTTCCAAACTTAATTAGACCTTTAGTTAAATCTAAATTAATACGAAAGTGTATATGAAGAATTATTAAAGGGATATTCCGAGTCCTTGATTGTGATTGGCTGAGCCTCTAAGCCATTGTAAAATGCTGTACATACACCTGTTATTTATTAAAACAAAAGTATTTTCACTGGACTAGCCTTTTTATAAAAGCAAAAAGCCCTGTTAATCTGTGGTTTACAGTGAATTTATGGTATCTTAGTGGGTTTTAGTCACCAAGCTAAAATCACCCATTAGCTGTTCTAAATTCACTGTAAACCATAACTTCTTGCTTATTGCTTTGTAGCAAAACACATGTAACATGTAATATAAAATATTGTATTTGCAGTTAGAATGTTAATGCTTCACTTTATTTGTTTTATGTGAAGGATGTGCAGGAGAAAGAGTCATCGCAAAGTCTCATCATCAGTAAGAAAAGGTCCACTTTTCAGCCAAAGTAGAGTACAACTTGTGAAATGGTTGGAATTTATTTACCAGTGAGTGATTATAAAAAAGATGAAGGCTTATTTAATATCTGAACAATGCTTTACAATGATTTACTACAATAATGTTTGTGTAGCCTGTGGAGTAGACAGAGCCAGTACTAGTGATCTGCTTATTGTCCACAGATTTGCACAAGGTCTCCAACTCAGGCAAATTGACCTGTTAGAGGATCAGATAGCCAGAAGTTCAAGAATTCTGTCACAAATGACAAATGCACTTAGGAAGGTGAGGTACTTCTTCGTAATGACTACAAAAACAATGCAAATAAACATTGCATGCCATTTATTCATATTTCTATTATGTTATTTAGATATGCATAGATGCAATACAGAGACTGAGAAGAAGAACTGGTCTTACAGTTGGTGGAAACTCAAGACGCAAGTTTGTTTCTATTGATGAGTCAAAGATTGCAAACAAAAGGAAGGTAAACGGGCCATGAACAAATTTAAAAGAAAAAAAAAGAAGAACGTTTTCATCTAAATTTAATTTAAATATCCAAATACAAAATTACTGAACCCCCCAAAAAGTAACATTTTGTAAATATGCTTCCAAAATTTCAAAGGTCTATCCAAATTCCTTTTACCATATTCAAGTAAGACATTTAGACTCTTTTGGACAAGAGTGGCATTCATCAATGTGTCCAGACATGAAGTAAATGCTTGCATATACTGTATAGTCTGCACTTGTAATGTTTTCCCTGCTTTCTGTTCTGTTTAGTATAGCAGGTTTCTTGTAGTAAATTGAGGGTTTTTCATCAGCTGCTCTGATAAAACATCTTATTTCTATTGAAGAAATTGTGAGATAGCTGTTTTGTCTTGGCCATATTTCCGCACTATAAGGTGCACCGGATTATAAGGCGCACCTTCAATGAATTACCTATTTTAGAACTGTTTTCATATATAGGGCACACCGGATTATAAGGCGCATAGAATAGAAGATACTGCAGTCAAACGTTTGACTGGGTTTGCGTTATGCATCCACTAGATGGAGCTGTGCTAAAGGGAATGTCAACTAAATCTTGATCCATATATAAGGGGCTCCGGTCTTTTAAGTGTGCCTTATAGTGCGGAAAAATGCAGTATATGTGGTCTCAATTAATGCAATTGTCACAAGTCAAGTCATGTTTTCATGATTTCATATATATATATATATATATATATATACACACACACACACACACACACACACACACACACACACACACACTTTTCATATTTGGTGACATTTTGACATCTCCAGTGTACCTAAAGTTTGATTTTTTTTCTTCTAGTATAACCTTGGTCGTTTCCGAACTACATGGAAAAAAAACAACTGTGTTTTTGGAATACTGGAAATGAAGGGACATAGACGTTTGCCCATTTTGAAGATTGTCAAAAACCGCTCAAGACAAACTCTACTACACATTATCAGAAGGCACGTGAGTTTTCAGTGACTGTTGGAGAGCATATGTTCAGGTACTTCCTAGACATGGATAAAGGCATTTTACGGTCAACCATTCAAAAAACTTTGTTGATCCAGTCACTGGTTGCCATACACAGCACATTGAGCGTGCATGGCAAAGCATCAAGTCACAGGTTAACAAGCATAGAGGCAACAAAAGCACTCCACTCTTGAAAGAGCATTTAAAATGTATGCAGTGGTATCACTGGTTAGGCAAACAAAATGGACAAGGAGTAATTGCTCGACTCTTTCATGACATAAGAAAATATTTCAAAATCCATTAATCTGTAGCCATATCAACTTATAAATATTTTTTTTTCTTAAGTTCATGTAGAACAATAATTAAAATGTTTTATTTGTTCTAATATCAAGTAGGGTAATTATATGTAGATCCAGATTGCTTGATAATATAAATGAATGTGCTCACATAGATTTTAACATGAAGTATGATTTACTTTCATAGATGCAGACTTCATGTATTTTGAAATTAACTTCTAGGTATTAAAAAGTTTTCTTGTGTATTTTCAGTGCAAGTACGCATTAGTTCTACCAGAAAGACTCGGGAGATAGAGGAATGTACGAAGCATACATTTATTGACAGCTCAGCGAGCACAATTATAAATTTCTTTGGCGGAAGGCCCCGTCCATGGTTCGTAATCCGAGGGTAGAGAATCTGCATTTCCTGCCTGGAGACGAAGGCAGGGGCGCAGCAGACCCCCCTGGAAGGTAAGGACAGGACCATCCTGGTGGTGGTGGGGAGGGTGGAGGTTGTTGTCGCGTTGCCATCTGCGAACTCAAACATGTGTAAGTACGATCTTTTATACAGGAGTATAAAGACGTGATTGGATAATGATGAAGGTAATTAATGACGAAGTGATTGAGTCTTCCTGGCAGAACTTAGGCTAAAGCTTCCATTTCCTGGGTCCCAATGCAGGTTCTACACTTTATTTTAAGTGGTCAGTTTTTCTGTATTTTCAGTGTAAGTACACATTAGTTACTGGGTACCAATACAGGTTCCACACTTTAGTTCCCGGGTAACAACGCAGGCTCCACACTTTATTTTAAGTGGTCAGTTTTTTGTGTATTTTCAGTGCAAGTACGCATTAGTTCATGGATACCAACGCAGGTTCTACACTTTATTTTAAGTGTACAGTTTTTGTTTTGTTTTTCAGTCTAAGTACACATTAGATCTCGGGTACCAATGCAGCTTCTACACTTTATTTTAAGTGGTCAGTTTTTGTGTATTTTCAGTGTAAGTACGCATTAGTTCATGGATACCAACGCAGGTTCTACACTTTATTTTAAGTGTACAGTTTTTGTTTTGTTTTTCAGTCTAAGTACACATTAGTTCCCGGGTACCAACGCAGGTTCCACACTTTATTTTAAGTGGTCAGTTTTTGTGTATTTTCAGTGTAACTACACATTAGTTCCTGGGTGCCAACGCAGGTTCCACACTTTATTTTAAGTGGTCAGTTTTTGTGTATTTTCAGTGTAAGTGCACATTAGTTCCTAGGTACCAACGCAGATTTCGGAACCTTTCTGGTAACACTTTACATTAAGTTTTCATTCGTTAACAATATTCCACAGCATTTATTAAGCTGAGTTAATGTTAATCTCAGCATTTATTAATACATTTTTAAGATCAAATGTTGCATCTGACAACCTTGGTTAATGTTCTGTGAATTAACATGAAAGAGAACATTTTAACTAACATCTACTGAGATTAATACATGCTGTTCAAATAGGGGTGTAACGGTATGTCTATTCGTACTGAACGGGTCATGGGCAAATTCCAAATGGAAGTGATCATCCCTATGCCCTATTCCCTTGGTAGGACAAAGCCCTTGAAGTTGGGACTTTAGAGTGAGCAGGGCAAGTGTGTGTTATTATGAAGCCTTTACACATTGCACTTGGCAAACACCTTGACTGTTAAATGGTTTGAATAATAAGTATCCACACACAAGTAGTCATAAAAAAATAATGCTTTATATGTGTAAAAACACCGCCCCCAAAAAATTAACAGAAACAGTAGCGTAGTTACAACTGTAGTTACAATATGCAATTATGGTGTGTACGTACAAAAGTGTACTTACAAATGTAATTACAGTAACTACAAATAAATCAAGTAGTTACTTAAAATGTAAGTACAATGTAAATACAGGTAAGTACATCATAAGTACATTGTATCTAATGCTTAATTTATCATGTAAGTACATAGTTGTTAAGGCCACTTAATATAAAGTGGGACCAGTACATCCGACTACGTCTTGTGTGACCTTTCCAATGTGATGATGTAATGCTTGGCGCATCTCAGAGATAGTACAAGATGGGCATTTGTGGTTAAAAAGTACTTCTTTTTTTTTTTTTAATTACCGATTGTTTCGCTTACTTCTCGACTGGGATTGTGTAAAGCCTTTGATTGAGACTTTTGGACCTTCAAACCGTTGGTTTCCATTGAAGTCCATTATATTGAGAAAGATCCTGGAATGTTTTTCTAAAAACCTTAATTTCTTTTTAACTGAAGAAAGAAAGACATGGACTTGGGTGGTCTTGGTCAAGGGGGTTAGTACATTATCAGCAAAAAATGTTTTTTTGAAAGTGAACTAATCCTTTAATGCCTTAAAATAGGTTGTATGTAACTTGACACCCTTGACTCATTAAGTATGCATGGTCTATGAATATGCAAATGAGCCCTGCCTCCACTCACTCAGCACAGAGATCCACTGGTTGACGATCACACGTTGACCTGTTACCAAACTACAAGGTAGTTTGTGAAGTCAAAAACACCAGCTATTTCAAAGCGTGTTCCATGTGTCTTTGGTTCACTGCAGATTTAAGGAGAAAATACTCAGCAATGGTGTCGACTTATGAATTTGCACATGGCTTTTCTTAAAGCACATTAAAAACACCATACAAACATTAATAAAAATATAGATTTTCACCACAGGGGGACTTTAATGTAGCGGTTTTCAAATTCCGTCCCTTGAAATCTATTTTCCTGCAGAGTTTAGCTCCAACCCGAATCAAAAACCATTTACACAAGCTAATCAATGTCTTCAGGATTATTAGAAAGTTATAGGCAAGTGAGTTTAATCAAGGCTGGAGCTAAACTCTGCAGGAAGTGGGACTCAAGAGCCAGAGTTGAGAATCCTGGTCTCTTTGCCGGAGAATCCTTAACGCCTGTGGTTTTAGGTATAACATTGTCTTGTTTGGAGGGGTGGACAGCTTTTTGTGAAAGGTGATTTTGTTTTTCTTCTTTTGTACAGTGTAAAGTAACATTATAATTATGTACAAGGTAACAGGTAAACAGAACTAACAAAACTTTCACATTTTACAGATCATGTACCTTGGTGCTGCCACAATATAATTCAGCAATACAGCATTTACTGCACTGACCTTCTTCCAAGAGTCTGTGGAAAGATATGGCTTCCCTCTCATGTGTTTTTCAGTCGGGCTCCAAAATATATGACCGACCTGGCCGACAGCTATCGTGAACGGTGATGTAAAATTACTAAGTTAATACGCTTTGTTCACTCGCTAGTAGCCTACAAGTTGTAGGAGTGAAACGTATCATAGTTGATCTTTTCACTTGTTTCTAAATCGTGCCGATTCAAGCGTTGGATGTGGATTTTAAACCATTCACACACATTTGGAGCTTGTGCGCACTCATTCAAAGCACGCGCTGAGAGCAGCATTTCAGACAATGCGCTTAAACAAAATAGACAGTGTGGGGCAGTAGCGTCGCTACAAGCAGTGGAGCTACTAGTTTAACTACATTTCTCAGTAGCTGCTTTCTGAATCAAATAGCTTTTCAGTAGCGAAGCTCTTTTTTTTTACCAAGTAGTGCGGTAGCTTCCACACAAGCTACATTTTCGCAAGCATTTCTGAGGCTCAAACTCAAATCGTGAAATACAACTGCTAAGATCGCTGATCCTGGATCAGTAGTGGCGCGACGGCTACTCTTCATCCTGTGAGTGTGTGCTCTAGTGGCGGTATTAAAAAAGCTGATTAACAGTCACAGTGCTCTCCTCTGATGTTTTATGAACAAACCCACACAACAAGAACATGATATGGTGTCAGAAGTGCGGGCTGTCGTCAACGTTATAGTCAAGACATCGGCAAGAAGGAAAATATATAAAGTTGAGACAAGACTTCAGGCTGAAGTGGCGCACATCATACAAAATGGAGCACTTCAAGCCACCCTCAGCGATGACATTGACTGGCAACATGAGCGAAAATTGGCGCAAATGGGAACAGAGGTTCGTGTTGTACATGACGGCAGCTGAGCTCTCTAAAAAGAGTGCGACAGTCCAAGTGGCAGTTCTACTACACTCATTAGGTGAGGAGGCACTAGAGATTTATAACACTTTTGACATAGCAAAAGAAGCACCAGAAGAAGTGACTGTAGATAAAATTTTGAAAGCTTTTCAGAAAGCTACTGCACACCTAAAAAGAATGTGGTGTTTGAGAGACATCAGTTCTGGACATGCATCATGCAAGAGCAGATGCAGTTTGACAAGTTTGTTACAGAACTCACACAAAAAAGCAAAAATTGTGAATTTGGACCATCAGAGGACGATATGATAAGAGACAAAATTGTCTTTAGTGTGACAGGTAAAAAAAAAGTGTGACAGATAAACTGCTGAGAGAACCAAATCTGACTCTACAAAAGGCCATAGACATATGCAGAGAATCTGAGATTGCCAAGGAAATAATAAACATAATGGCATCAGCGAAAAAAGAAAGTGATATATAATATTCAAAACAAATGGCACCCTCTCCCTACCGCTTCCTAAGAAAGACAAACAAAGGTATTTACATAAATTAGAAAATAACACAAAAGAATCATAAACACACCCACCATAACGTTCACACACTCTCTCATAGTTTGTAATTGACAAGTTCATTCACAAAGTTAAGAGGTAATAAAGACCACACTTGGTCCCACTGAGATACACAAAATAACACCAATCTGGATCAGGACAAAGAGTGAGCGTGTAGCCGTCAGTCCTCCAGCATTATTTCTTTGCCATCTTATACACCTTGGATCTCTGTAGCATTCACTCAGTACTGATGAATGATGGACATCAGCTGGAATCCAATTAGCGATCTATAATGGAGAGAGAGACAGAAAGATCAAGAGAAGAAAACATGCAATGCCTAACTTTCCCAGTAGGTGAAGTCACTCTCCCAAGAGCGCACAATCCCCAAATACGTCCACAGGACGTAACAAGTGCATGCATTTGACATGGTCAAAGGAGCAAAAACAACAAAAATAAGACTTTCAAAGCCGCACTGTTACACAACAAAAAAGAGAAAAGTCAGTGTCACAGCAAGATCATGTACCAGATGTGGACAGACACACCCACCAAGATCGTGTCCAGCATATGGGGGTAAATGCAGAGCATGTGGCAAAGCCAACCATTATGCAAAAATGTGCAAGATAAAGTCTGTGCAGACACTCCAAGCCGTTTGTTTATGGGGACCCTGCAATATACACAGATAAATGCAATCAGTAAAAAAGAAGAATCGTGGCACACAACCATGACTGTACGAGGGATCCCTATTGAATTCAAACTAGACACCGGTGCTGATGCAAGTGTCCTGTCACTTGAACAAATCAGAAAGCTACCAGGTAACGTCACGCTGAAGCCCACAGAGACCATGTTAGTGGCATATGGCGGCGCAAGGATCAGACCGGCTGGTTATGTATTCCTGAAGTGCCACAAGGGACAAAATGAATCAAGGCTGTTGTTTTTTGTTACTGAGCAGTCAACACAACCAATACTTGGCAGAGCCGCCTGTGAACATCTGAATCTGGTTAAGCGTATAGAGCCTGTGAGTGCAACCGTGCCTTCTACAAAAGATGAGCTGGTGAAACAATATCCAGAGGTGTTCCAAGGACTAGGCGAATTCCCAGGTGAGCATCACATCTACCTTGATCCAGAGGTTCCTCCAGTGGTTCATGGATGTAGAAAGATTCCCCTGACCATAGTGGACAGATTAAAAGAAACCCTGGATCAGTTAGTGCTGACTGATGTCATTGTGCCTGTTATTGAGCCAACAAAATGGGTCAACAGTCTGGTTGTAACTGAAAAGAAAAATGGCTCGCTTAGACTATGTCTGGATCCTCGTGAACTAAACAGGGCAATTAGATGCCAGCACTACTCCATACCAACACCTGAGGATGTACAAAGCAAACTGGCTGGTAACAAGGTATTCACTATTTTGGATGAAAAAGATGGTTACTGGCAGATCAAGCTAGACAAAGCTTCATCGTTGCTATGCACTTTTAACACACCTTGGGGACGCTTCAGGTTCAAACGTCTTCCATTTGGCCTCAAATCCACCAGTGAGGTGTTCCAGCAAAGAACAGTGAAGCCTTTGGTGACATAACTGGTGTGCATGTAATTGCTGATGATATGATAATCGCAGCAGCTGATGAGAAAGAGCACATGAAAATTCTGAAAAAAGTGATGGACAGAGCCAAAGAATTGAACATCAAGTTCAATGCGGATAAAATACAGTACAAAGTCACAAAAGTGAAATACATGGGTCATGTCATAAGTGAAGAGGGTGTTCAACCGGACACTGAAAAGGTAAAAGCAATTGTCAATATGCCTGCTCCAGCAGACAAAAAGGGCCTCCAGAGAGTGCTGGGCATGACAAAATACTTGTCACAGTACATAAGAAATGAAGCAGTTCTGACTGTCCCATTAAGACTGCTAAAGCTGCTAAGAAAAGATTCAGAGTGGCTATGGATGCCTGAGCATGATGCAGCATTGGACAGTTTAAAAAAACTCTTACTGAGGCTCCTGTGCTAAGGTTTTTTGACCCAAACCAGCAAATAGTGCTTCAGGCTGATGCTTCAAAAGATGGCCTTGGTGCATGTTTATTACAACAAGAACGACCAGTCGCATATGCGTCAAGAGCTCTGACAGATGCTGAGTGCAATTATGTGCAGATTGAGAAGGAGTTGTTGGGGGTGGTTTTTGCTGCACGTAAATTCCATCAGTATGTTTTTGGAGCATCTGTGATTGTACATTCTGATCACAAGCAGCTGGAGGCAATTTTCATGAAGCCCCTGAGTCAGGCTCCAGCCCGTCTGCAAAGAATGCTTCTGCAGCTGCAGTGTTACAACCTACAAGTGATTTACACCCCAGGAAAAGACATGCTGATAGCCGGCGCTTTGTCCAGGGCATTTCTGTCTGAAGGAAAACTGCATGATGAAAACATGGATGGTGAAGAAAGAGTAGTGTATGCAATGGAAGCCACTGAGGCCATGGGCACTGAATTGCTTGAGAGACTCAAGTCAGAGACAAAAGCAGATGAAATATCTTCAAAGCTAAAACAAGTGCATCAGCAAGGATGGCCTGTTCACAAGAAACAGCTCGACAGAGATCTGAGAATTACTGGCCCATCAAAGACACAATAAGAATCTGTGATGGATTAATAATGACGAATGACAAATTCATCATCCAAAGAGGAATGAGGCCAGTAATACTGGAGAGACTGCATGCAGCTCATCAAGGAATACAACGCACCAATGAACATGCAAGGAGATATCTGTACTGGCCAGGCATGTCTACAGAGATCCAGAGCATGGTTGAGAGATGTACAGTATGCCAGCAGCTAATGCCAAAGAACCAAAAAGAACCATTGAAACCCCATGAGCTGCCAGAGCTTCCCTGGTACAAGCTGGGTGTGGATATATTCGAGCTTAAAGGTCGGTCATTTCTCCTTACTGTTGATTACTTTTCAAAATACCCAGAAATTCAGCAGATTCCTGACAAAGCTGCGTCTACAGTAACTGGAAAACTGAAAGCTATATTTGCTAGACATGGCATTCCCAAGGAGATCATAAGCGATCATGTGCAATGTGCTAGTGCAGAGGTGCGTCAGTTTGCAAAAGCGTGGGGCATAAACTGGAAATATTCAAGCCCAGGTATAAACTGGAAATATTCAAGCCCAGGTTACCCACAGTCTAACGGGATGGCAGAGCGGTCCATAAAAACAATCAAGCTAACGCTAAAGAAAGCTGAGCAAGCTAAGATGGATCCACATCTCGCACTTCTATCACTGAGAAACACTCCGGTGACGGGTCTTGGATACTCACCAGCTGAATTGCTCGTGGGCCGGGTGTTACGGAGCACTCTTCCAATAGCCAGTGTGGCTCTGAAAACTAAGCACCCTAAAGATGTACAGAAAAAGTTGGTTCAGCAACAGCAGAGGCAAGCACATTATTACAACCAACATGCCAAACCTCTGTCTGTGATTCAGGGTGGAAACATCACAGGGTTGGAAGCCAGCAGTTCTTACAGAACAAAGGCCGGAGCCTCGTTCCTACAACATTGTGACATATTCAGGTCAGACATACAGAAGGAACAGGAGACACTTGCATACATTTAAAGACCAAGACCTAACAGGTGTCGTCGAGGAAGTTGGAGGAGATGATACTGAAGGGACTGTGCAGAAAGACAATGTGCAAGATCAAACTGCAGTAGTTGAAAACACTGAGCAAGGAAATCGTACTAGGAGTGGGAGGCTTGTGAAAAGGCCAAGTAGATTCAGTGATTTTGAAATGCACTAAGAAGAAAAGAAAGTTATGCTTATGTTCTGAGTGTTTTGGTTAAAGGGGGGGTGAAATGCTCGTTTTCACTCAATATCCTGTTAATCTTGAGTACCTATAGAGTAGTACTGCATCCTTCATAACTCCAAAAAGTCTTTAGTTTTATTATATTCATAAGAGAAAGATAGTCTGTACCGATTTTTCCTGGAAAAACACGGCCGGCTGGAGGTGTGACGTGTGGGCGGAGCTAAGGAATCACGATTGCCAGTAGGCTTTTGCGTTGAGAGCGTTTGGAAGCTGTGACATTACCGTGAGGACAAAACCAACCAAAACAAACCATGGCTAACAGTCAGATTCAGCGTATATTTATGATCCAAAATCAGATCCAGAGGCTGAAATTTAACAAGCAGCATCAGCAACAACGTTTCTATGGGGTATGTACTGAAACTGTATATATTTGCTTAGCGGTTTTGGAAAATGACTAAGTTCCACTTTGTTGTCCTTTTTTTTTTTTTTTTTTTTTTTAAGCTGTACATGTGGAAAGTGCAGTTTGATGACAACATCGCATGTTGTTTACTTGATGTGCTTACGCGCCGATAGCTAAGTTAACAACACAGAGATATTTGAAGCAGTTTTACTCCAACACACGATCGTGACCCATTTTCGTTGGGACTGCATTATCCTTAAGAAATAAACGATGTGCAAATCCGACGTCAAACTGGGCTTTGTTTGTAAAACAAGCATCTTCGAAATGCAGGGAACAAACAAAAACACTTGCACAACTCTGTTGATGCTCTGTAAAAATAAACTCCATCCACTGGTCCCTTAATGCTGTTTCTCTTTTGGTAATCTGTGCAGGGTTGTCTTGCCCTGGCAACCAAAAACACACTCCTTTTGTGACATTTCGCGACGCTCTCTCTCTGATCAGTGAACGTCTGTTGTGCTCTCAGTGCTCTGCTATACAGGAGTGCACGCTCTTCCGGCAGACGTGCCCTTAGGAACCATATAAGGAAATTCCGCTCCATCTAACGTCACACAGAACCATACTTGAAAAAAACTTTCCGAAACTTGTGACAAACCGGAAGGAGTATTTTGGGAACAAAAATACTCCTTCAAACGTACAACTTAATTTTTGAAACTTTGTCCATGTTTAGCATGGGAATCCAACTCTTTAACAGTGTAAAACAACTCAGTATGCATGAAATAGCATTTCACCCCCCCTTTAAGAAATAAACGATGTGCAAATCCGGCATCAAACTGGGCTTTGTTTGTAAAACAAGCATCTTCGAAATGCAGGGAACAAACAAAAACACTTGCACAACTCTGTTGATGCTCTGTAAAAATAAACTCCATCCACTGGTCCCTTAATGCTGTTTCTCTTTTGGTAATCTGTGCAGGGTTGTCTTGCCCTGGCAACCAAAAACACACTCCTTTTGTGACATTTCGCGATGCTCTCGCTCTGATCAGTGTGCTCAGCCTCTCAGTGCTCTGCTATACGGGAGCGCGTGCTCTTCCGGCAGACGTGCCCTTAGGACCCATATAAGGAAATTCCGCTCCATCTAACGTCACACAGAGCCATACTCGAAAAAAACTTTCCGAAACTTGTTACAAACCAGAAGGAGTATTCTTGAAACAGAAATACTCCTTCAAACGTACAACTTAATTTTTGAAACTTTGTCCATGTTTAGCATGGGAATCCAACTCTTTAACAGTGTAAAAAAACTCAGTATGCATGAAATAGCATTTCACCCCCCCCCCCCCCCCTTTAAAGATATAACATACATATATTCAGGTGCTGTTTCTTTTTTCAGTTGTCTCAAGCTGTAAATTTAGTAAGTGGTAAAACTTGTTTATTATATGTTGGTGAGTAAGCATTGTTTACATTCTGCATTTCCTTTTAAATTTCCTAAAAAAGGGGGATGTAGTATATGTGGCTGGATATAGGTAATTAAAAGAACTCAAGTCTGTGAGTATTGATGCTAGTTACATTAAGGTCCCGCTAGAGGGCAGTGTTATGTTGTGGATGTGTAGAAGTTGTTGCATCCTGTGAGTGTGTGCTCTAGTGGCGGTATTAAAAAAGCTGATTAACAGTCACAGTGCTCTCTTCTGATGTTTTATGAACAAACCCACACAACAAGAACATGATAACCGCCACCTTCTGCTCCGGATGGTACCACTCCTTGGCCAGTCACGCAAAAAATTATTTGATGAAATGATGGCATAGGATGAGGTCATAGAACAGTTAATCCAGAGGAGTGAGTCGCCGTGGCCGTACCTCAATAAATACATGACACTTTCCCGAATCCAACGTTTTATTTCTAAGGAAGAGGACAAGATACAATGTTTATTGTAACAGCACAAACCTGCACAAATCGAGCACAAATGAGCAGCACAGTTTTGCAACGATTTGGACCATATGGGGTGGACAGTTATGTAAGTGAACATATTATTATTATTATTATTTTTATTTTATTTTTTTGAGTTTAAGAGTGGATCGTAGCACAAATGAAAGACACCGGTTTGGTGCGATTTAGATGAGGTGGGATGGAGAGTGACGTCACTGCCTCAAATTATATTTGTTATTTCTAAAGGAGGGTATATAGATAGAGGGCCCTATTTTAACGATCTGAAACGCAAGTGTCAAAGCGCGAAGCGCAAGTAACTTTGTGGGCGGGTCTCGGCGCTGTTGCTATTTTCCCGGCGGGATAAATGGCTCTTGCGCCCGGAGCAAATCTAAAGTGGGTTGGTCTGAAGTAGCTTCATTATTCATAGGTGTGGTTTGGGCGTAACGTGAAATAAACCAATCAGAGCGTCATCCAACATTCCCTTTAAAAGCAGGTGCACAAGTTCCATTATGGATTGCTATTATTATGGCATATTTACCAGGCGCACGCCAGGAGCGGTTCACAGCCGAGGAGACTGATGTTCTTGTAAGAGCAGTGAAAGACAGAGAAGTTGTGTTGTATGGGGATGGGAGAAACCCACCCAAAATACACCACAATGATTTCCGTCATCTCATGTGTTAATATTTTTTTTAGTGTAACAATTTATGATTTGCAAAAATAACTGTTGCATCTGTGTAGATTACATGAGCAAAGTGTATGCGCGTTGTGCACGCTATACATTATGGTCAAGAATGCGCCCTTAAAATAGCATAATGAACAACGCGCAACGCGCCAATGACTTTAGACTAGGTTTTTTCTGGTCAGTGGCGCAATTGTTTAATGGAACAGCAAAATAGCACCAGGGATTGTTTGCGCCGGAACACGCCTCCTTTTTTTTGCGCTGAACTGCCCAGGGAGCGCAAGTTCATTCACTAGTTTAGCGACGTGCTTCTGTGGAGGGAAAAGTGCGCTTTGCGCGGGTGCAAAATAGGAATGACACATGCATCGGTGTACAAAGTCCATTGCGCTGGGTGCAAGATAGGGCCCAGAATGTTATTTTAACAGCACAAATGGGCACAAACCGAGCACAAACGAACTACACAGTTTAAATGCGATTTAGATGGAATGGGGTGGAGAGTGATGTCACAGCTCCCAAATTAAAATTGTTATATCTGTGAAGGGAAAATAAATACACTTTTTGTTTTAATGACACAAACCAGAACATACAGAGCACAAACAAATGACACCAACTTGGAGCGATTTGAAGGACATGGGGTGGAGAATGACGTAACACGACCAAAAAAATAATGTTCAATATCTCAACAACAAAACCAGCACAAACATTTATTTTTACAGCACAAACGCAGAACAAATGAATGGCATAGTTTTGGAGATTATTTCCTTTTATGGGGTGCCAACTTCATGGAGGTCAGCTGGGGGGCGTCAGGCTCTTCTTTGAAATGAATTTATATTGCAATAATCCAATCAGTGTTTACTATGGATGTATAGTATACAAAACAGCAGCAAAAACTGGTGTTAGAAGAATGCTGGGAATATGGTCGCACTGTGAACAGCAGTTTTGGTTGAAACACTGGGAATATGGTCTCACTGTGAACAGCAGTTTTGTCTCTCTCGCCTTGGGCACCAAATAACCTAGAGCCGGAGATGATAGCCATCCTAATGGCACTACACTGGGTAGAAGAAATGAAACCATATAAATCTGTTATATGTTCAGAGTCTATGTCTTCCCTAACTAGTATCCAGACTGGGAAATCTGCATGCAGACAGGATCTTTTAGATGAAGTTCATCAGATGATTTTCAGGATAATTCAACAGAAGCTAATATTACAGTTCACTTAG
Source organism: Carassius auratus (assembly GCF_003368295.1). Lineage (NCBI taxonomy): Eukaryota > Metazoa > Chordata > Actinopteri > Cypriniformes > Cyprinidae > Carassius > Carassius auratus. Next base: position 15,576,215 of record NC_039276.1, read on the forward strand.
GTTCCAGCGCACACAGGTATTGAGGGCAATGAGAGGGCAGACGAGTTGGCAAAATAAGCACTTAAAGCAGAACAAGTATAAGTACAGGTTCCACTCAGCAAATCAGAATAGAAAACAACAAAATAAAATAAAAAGTTGGTATTCTTAAACTCTGGCAAGATAAATAGGATAAGGGGGAAAAGGGTAGGCATTTATATAGTATTCAGCAGAATGTGTGTTGGAGCCAGTGTCAATGTATATGTATTTCGTGCTGTCACCAGGTGGGGGCCGTAGGTGCACAGAGTGTTTTTAAACCGGTGTCATACGTAGAGGGAAGTGAGCTTGGTGGGGGAACGCATACAGTTTTTACCTCACACAATGGTTTGATGTTTACCATCTCTCAAGTATGTTTAATGTTTGCATTTGGTAAATAAAGAAGCAGAAAAGTAGACATGGACTTCAAGACTGTTGATGTGCGTAAAAAGTGCATGTATAAACAAGCTGCCGGCAGCTATAGGAGCTGCTGTAACAATGTGTTAAAATGATCAGCTCACTTTCACGACAGGAGGAAACCTGGCTCACGAGGCTAAGGTTAGGACATACAGGACTGAACAGCAGCTTACACACAATAGGGAAACATGAGACGGGAATGTGTACGAATATACGTACATTCATTTATGACTTTCCAATGTGATCACACCTTAAACAAGTGGATGGCGGTAATGCGCAAAGATTGTAAGCTGCCAATAACATTCATTGAAGAAGAAGAAGAATCCACACTTGGGTTAAAACAACCCAACATCCTACCCAGTCTCATCCTAGCATTTGGGTTGAAAAAACAACCCAGAGTTTTTAGAGTGTGATTTATTATAACTTTTTCTACTCATCACTTGTTTATAATGTGTCAAAGCCAATAAACAGGATGTACCATATGCATGTTGATATGGGTATACATATTAGTAAATGCTAACTTAGCATTCATGTGGTTGTTGATAAATTTTAATATTGTTTTTGAATGTTTTGATCAGGTCCCCATATGAACAATGTGTCATACGAGAATTAGGATGTGTCCATTGTTTCTAACTGAAGACAGTCAAATAATTTTCACAGTAACATCCACTAAAATTACTGTAAACCTGCAGTGATTGTGGTTTTATGTATATTTTCATAAGATTATTTAAAATCTAATCAAGAGTACATGATTTGGCAGCACATCAACAAAACAGTGTTTGTGGGGGAAACGGCTACACTTCACTGCAACAAAACCAAATTAGATGAGTATTTCACATGGAAAATGAACAACTCAGTTATTTTCAGGCAGGTCTCTTATATTAACATAACTGTAACAACTTGTCCGAAACTTTCAAATTCATTTGCCGTATGTTTAATAAGAAAATGGTGAAACAGGCAGAGAACAGCGTCAGGTATGTCAAGGGATATCCAAAATCAGAAAAAGTAAAAAACAGAGGTCAGGGCAGGCAGCAGAGAATCATAGGCGGTATAAACAATCCAAAATCCAAACACGACAGGAAACAAACACAAGAAAATGCTCAGAAATGCCAGACAGGACTAAACAAGACTTCACCATTATTGAGAGACCAAACACTGTTTATAGAGGGGAGTGGTAATGAGGAACACTTGGTTGTGATCAGCCCCAAGAGCGAGATTCTGGGAAATGAAGTATGGAATTGAAAGGGACACCAAATACAAAAGTCCTGAGTGGAGTGCTCTCTGCTGGAGTTCATGGGCACTCCAGCTGATGATCTTGACAATAACTAAGACAAACTTCAGCTCAAACAGGATTCACATTGACCCAGCAGCTCCAAGAGAGTTAACAATACATCAAATGCAAGCTTCTGATGCAGGAAACTACAGCTGTTACCCAGCAGCAATAAGATGGACATTAACAATAAAAGGTGATTACATTATTTTATTTGTTTCTTGGATATTCTTGTAAAAAAGTTTGGTTTAACAAGTATATTTAAGTATGGTATAACAAGTTTGTCACTAGTTACTAGTGATTAGTGCTGTTTGAAGGATATCATGAGTGTTTGACTCTTCTGTGTCTGTCAGAAAATCAGATCAGACCAGAATCACTCAAATAAATGCTGCTGTACATCATCATCTCATGTTCTGGAGTCATTATGATCCATCTGATCATCACCATCAGCATCTGCATTTACAGGTGAGAAATAATTTTTACATTTCTTATCAGAAACACTGACATGTAGTTTCAGCTCCAACTCATTTTTCCTTTCCTTTTTCCTTCACCTCATGAGTCGGTCAAATCTTTAAAGAATGGTGTTTGTCACAATATGAAAATAAGTGCTACAGTCAGCAGGTCATCATTGCAAAATAAACAATAACTATACTAATGTAGACATATTATGCTACTTGACCACTTATAAATACACATGCAGACATTAAATATTCATTTGATTTGAAATTATTTTATTATCTATTTTTTAGATTGGATTAAAGTTTGAAAACATTTCAGATTGTAAAACAATTTTTATTTATTTCCAATGAATGTAAAGTGCTCTTGGTCATGGGAAACATTTTGAGCTGTGTGTGGTTAGTTAAACAGGTATCCTGACATTTTATCTTACCCGTCAGATTTTCCTATAAGGGTTGACTGCGCATGCATCAATATTGCATCCTTTTCTCATGCTGAACAACAATATTTAATGTATCTGGATTACTGTAAAGGTAGGTTTAAGTTTGTGGTAGGTGTAGATGATAATAATCCATAACTTTACAGCAGCATTTTTCATCCTTGAATTGTACTACCCGCTGTTTTAATGGGAGGTAGCAAAATCTGACAGGCCAGGTATAGGCTTCCTGCTTTTCTGTTCTTTTAAGACCAACCAGACTTTGCCCAACATCTTAATATGTCATCTGAAAGCCAGTAGACTGATTATTATGTGAAGGAGTCTCTCATATTAAATGAGTGCATACAGTATTCAGGTTAATGCTGAAGGAAGAATTTTGTAGTTACATGTGCATAAACAAGTTGTTGGTTGCAGTTCATTTAACTGCCATCTGTGTCACTAAAACAAGGGTCTCCGAATTATACTTTTATTCCCTTTAAAGGGTTAGTCCACCCAAATATTACAACTATGTCATTAATGACGTTCCAAACCGTGAGACCTCTTTTTATCTTCAGAACACAGTTTAAGAAATTTTTAGATTTAGTCCGAGAGCTCTCAGTCCCTCCACTGAAACTGTGTGTACGGTACACTGTTCATGTCCAGAAAGGTAAGAAAAACATCTTCCAAGTAGTCCATGTGACATCAGAGGGTCAGTTAGAATTTTTTGAAGCATCGAAAATACATTTTGGTCCAAAAATAGCAAAAACTATGACTTTATTCAGCATTGTCTTCTCTTCCGGATCTGTAGTGAGCGCGTTCACTGCAGTGTATGATATCCTGTTTATGATATCCTCATGAACATTACATAGACATAAGCTTAACATTTACAATAATATTCTGTAAAATACTCTAATCTAAGTGACTTATCAATGAGGAACATCAAAATTAATGAGACAACTGAGGGTTTATAACAGACCAGAGCAATATAGAGAAATATGCATATAAACCCAGTAAACACAGAAGGCAGTGACAGGATGTGACAGTTCTGCTGTGGAAAATGTGTTCTGTGGTTTCACTGGTCACTGCAGACACACACAAAAAAAAAAAAAAAACACACACACACACACACACACACACACACACACACACACACATATATATATATATATATATATATATATATATATACAGTCAGGTCCATAAATATTGGGACATCGACACAATTCTAATCTTTTTGGCTCTATACACCACCACAATGGATTTGAAATGAAACGAACAAGATGTGCTTTAACTGCAGACTTTCAGCTTTAATTTGAGGGTATTTACATCCAAATCAGGTGAACGGTGTAGGAATTACAACAGTTTGTATATGTACATCCCACTTTTTAAGGGACCAAAAGTAATGGGACAGATTAACAATCATAAATCAAACTTTCATTTTTTAATACTTGGTTGCAAATCCTTTGCAGTCAATTACAGCCTGAAGTCTGGAGATCAATTAGACATCAGCGTACGCTGGGTTTCATCCCCGGTGATGCTCTGCCAGGCCTCTACTGCAACTGTCTTCAGTTCCTGCTTGTTCTTGGGGCATTTTCCCTTCAGTTTTGTCTTCAGCAAGTGAAATGCATGCTCAATCGGATTTAGGTCAGGTGATTGACTTGGCCATTGCATAACATTCCACTTCTTTCCCTTAAAAATCTCTTTGGTTGCTTTCCAAACACCAAACTACCCGGAAGACCATGGAAAACAACTGTGGTGGATGATCAAAGAATTCTTTCCCTGGTGAAGAAAACCCCCTTCACAACAGTTGGCCAGATCAAGAACACTCTCCAAGAGGTAGGTGTATGTGTGTGTCAAAGTCAACAATCAAGAGAAGACTTCACCATGTGAATACAGAGGGTTCACCACGAGATGTAAACCATTGGTGAGTCTCTAAAACAGGAAGGCCAGATTAGAGTTTGCCAAACAACATCTAAATAAGCCTTCACAGTTCTGGAACAACATCCTACGGACAGATGAGACAAAGATCAACTTCTTCCAGAGTGATGGAAAGAGAAGAGCATGGAGAAAGGAACTGCTCATGATCACCTCATCAGTGAAGCATGGTGGTGGTAGTGTTATGGCGTGGGCATGTATGGCTGCCAATGGAACTGGTTATCTTGTATTTATTGATGATGTGGCTGCTGACAAAAGCATTAGGATGAATTCTGAAGTGTTTCGGGCAATATTATCTGCTCATATTCAGCCAAATGCTTCAGAAATCATTGGTCAGCGCTTCACAGTGCAGATGGACAATGACCCGAAGCATACTGCGAAAGCAACCAAAGAGATTTTTAAGGGAAAGAAGAGGAATGTTATGCAATGGCCAAGTCAATCACCTGACCTAAATTCGATTGAGCATGCATTTCACTTGCTGAAGACAAAACTGAAGGGAAAATGCCCCAAGAACAAGCAGGAACTGAAGACAGTTGCAGTAGAGGCCTGGCAGAGCATCACCGGGGATGAAACCCAGCGTACGCTGATGTCTAATTGATCTCCAGACTTCAGGCTGTAATTGACTGCAAAGGATTTGCAACCAAGTATTAAAAAATGAAAGTTTGATTTATGATTGTTAATCTGTCCCATTACTTTTGGTCCCTTAAAAAGTGGGATGTACATATACAAACTGTTGTAATTCCTACACCGTTCACCTGATTTGGATATAAATACCCTCAAATTAAAGCTGAAAGTCTGCAGTTAAAGCACATCTTGTTCGTTTCATTTCAAATCCATTGTGGTGGTGTATAGAGCCAAAAAGATTAGAATTGTGTCGATGTCCCAATATTTATGGACCTGACTGTATATATATATATATATATATATATATATATATATATATATATATATATATATATATATATATATATATATATATATATAATCATATATTATAGATATATAATTTATTTATTTATTTATTTATTTTTGTTACGGCCCATTTCAATACGATGCGAGGCGAAAGAGTAGTGGCAACGGGATTCCGCCCTCAGCCAACAGATCACCAAAAGCACATATCACTTTTAAAGTACTTTATTAAAGAGAAGTCAGATGAAGATATGGAGAATTAGCTTCGGAGAGGCCCAAGGCCAAAACAAACAAAACTACTAATAAAATAAAAGATGTAATTTACCTGATAATGAAAACAAAAGTACAAATGATCTGCCCTAACTCCCTAAACAAAAACACACACCAGGATTAGAGCAAAATAAATGGCAGACCCCTCCTACGCTCCCAGAGTGATCTTAGGATAAACAGAATAGTTCACAGAATAAGAACTACAGACAACAACCCCAAAGCTGTTGGTGATTTGGTGATCTGTTGACGGAGATGGAATCCGGAGCTCCTCACGCTACAGAAACAAATGCCGGAGTGAGTTCCCGTGTGTTGGTAGCGCCGCCCTTTTTATAGTCTTCCCTTCAGGATCCACAAATCGCATTCTTTGATGCCCAGCCAACAAAATGCCGGGGATCATAACATCCCCACATACAAAAAATCAACTTATAGTTGATTTTAAATGAAGGACGAGACAAGGCATCGGCTAATACGTTGTCCTTAACTTTTTTATATCAAATTTCAAGATTAAAATCCCGAATAAACAAGGACCAATGCATACGGCGTTGATTTGAGTTGCGCATTCGTGATAGAAAAATTAGAGGATTGTGATCTGTAAAGACGAGTGCTGGAATGGAACTGGATCCAACATGAACTTCAAAATGTTGCAAGGACAACAACAAAGCTAACGCCTCCTTCTCAATGGTACTATAGTTTTTCTGATGTGATAAAAACTTTCTTGAGAAGTACGCCACTGGATGCTCAACGCCATCATCATCGTCCTGTAAAAGGACCCAACAGCTCCGGTAGCACTGGCATCAACTTCGCGAATAATCTGGAGCAGACAGGACTGGGGCACTACATATCAGGGCTTTAACAGACTTGAAAGCATTTTGGCACTCATCAGACCACAGAAACTTCTGGGAAGAACGAAGCAAATTAGTTAAAGGGGGGGTGAAATGCTATTTCATGCATACTGAGTTTTTTACACTGTTAAAGAGTTGGATTCCCATGCTAAACATGGACAAAGTTTCAAAAATTAAGTTGTACGTTTGAAGGAGTATTTCTGTGTGACGTTAGATGGAGCGGAATTTCCTTATATGGGTCCTGAAGGCACTTCTGCCGGAAGAGCGCGTGCTCCCGTATAGCAGAGCACTGAGAGGCTGAGCACAGCCTGATCAGAGCGAGAGCGTCGCAAAATGTCACAAAAGAAGTGTGTTTTTGGTTGCCAGGGCAAGACAACCCTGCACAGATTACCAAAAAAATAAAACAGCATTAAGGGACCAGTGGATGGAGTTTATTTTTACAGAGCATCAACAGAGTTGTGCAAGTGTTTTTGTTTGTTCCCTGCATTTCGAAGATGCTTGTTTTACAAACAAGGCCCAGTTTGACGACGGATTTGCGTATCGTTTATTTCTTAAGGATGATGCAATCCCAACGAAAAAGGGTCACGATCGTGTGTTGGAACCGCAGGCGGTGAGTAAAACTGCTTAAAATATCTCTGCCTCCTTGTTAGGGCGTCCGCCTCACATGCCGGAGACCCGGGTTCGAGCCCCGCTCGGAGCGAGTCGTTGCTGCTGCTCTCGTAATATGATAAAACTAAAGACTTTTTGGAGTTATGAAGGATGCAATACTACTCTATAGGTACTCAAGATTAACAGGAGATTGAGTGAAAACGAGCATTTCACCCCCCCTTTAAAGGTAAAACGACATCAGAGAAGTTTCGGCAGAACGCTCTATAATTACCCAACATCCCTAAAAAACGACGAAGTTCGCACTTAGTCTGTGGAACCGGAAAATCAACAATTGCATTCACTTTTTTTGCAACCGGACGTACTTGACCTTGTCCAACTTGTTTCCCTAGATAGGTAACCGTTGCCTTGGCAAATTCACATTTTGCCAAGTTCAATGTGAGGGACGCATTAAGCAAGAGTGTGAAAACCGTAGATAATGTGTCCACATGTTCTCTCCAACTAGAGGAAAACACCACAATGTCATCCAAATAAGCCTTAGAGTTTGCAACATCACCTTATATGGTGTTCATTAAACGCTGAAAGGTTGCCGGAGCGTTCCGTAGTCCGAAAGCCATCACGGTGTAATTAAGGAAGTTATTAGGAGTGATAAATTCTGTGTTTTTAAAAATGAGTCTGACATTTTTTGTGATTTATATATATAGTCAGTGAATCAATTTTCCATGATTATTAAAATGTATGAATTAATTTGCTGAAGCATGTCTGTTTTTTGTTTTTGTTTTTTTTTTGCATTTTTTTAAGCCTTTAAATGTCTTAATTTTTTACAATATTTAGCCTTAAAGGTCAAACAGTAAACAATTTAATTGACGGGGTCTTCATTTCAACAATAAACGTTAGCATGTTATTTCAGCCATACTGATGTCTAGAGAGAAAGCCATTTTACCTGGCCCACTTTAGGTGGAATAAAGTCCTGTTCAGATGTATTACTGTAGCTCAGGGATTCCCAAAGTGTGGTGCGAGCTGCCACCAGGGGGTGCGCGAGAGGAAAAATATAATGGCAGTCTGTTTTTATTTTAAGTGGGATTTTTCCATACAATAAAAAACATGAACAGTACACACTTCATTTGTAATTGCTTTTATTTAAAATAAAAAAAAACTAAAATATATTAGTTTTCGATGGAAGACAGATGCTGTCTTCATCGCACTGTTCTTCTTTTATGTACTGCAGGCTACTGTACTGCGTGCCAACTCGTTTCATTCATTCCATAATATATATTATAAATATGCTTAACTGGCTGAAATCAGGGAAACTGTCAAGTCAGACATCTTATGATAAAGTTGTTAGTCAGGAGGAGAGTGGCCAAGAGAGAGTGAGGATTTGGAGGCAACAGAGACGAGAATAGAGAAAGAAAATGAGCGAATAAAAAATCTTGAGGAAATCTCTCTCTCGCTGCAGGCTGATCGACTTTTGCGCATTCATACTCTTTTATTTTATTTTAATGTTTGAGCCTATGCTCTTTGCAACTTAATTATTTTGTGGATTGTGTGTAGGCTAATTTTATTGTCGCACTTGAAAAGTTTCAGATTAATCCTCGTTTTTATTTATTTTATCTATTTCAGAGCTTATTCTCTTTAATGATGTGGATTTTTTGTAACTTCATTGCAATTTAATTTAATGTACCCTCGTTCTAATTTCCATAACCGTTGTGTTATAGTGGTTCTCAACCTTTTTTTCCACTGGGCCGCACTATGGTCCAAGTGCAAGTCTCGCGGGCCGCATGCATATCATTTACATATTACGTCACCAATAAACCATCCTGATTTATAATATTATAGCATAAATATTATGACATCTAATCGATTACATTCATTGAAATAAATAAATAATTCTACTCCCCGTATAAATAAAACACCTGATGCTGTCGGGAGCTGAACAATTTTGTGAAATTCGGCTCGAAAGGATTAACAGCACAAAGAAGTTGCAACTGTAAAGCCTGTGTTATACTTTCCGCATGAGCAATCAAGATGCGGACACGGCCAGCGTGGACGCGGACTTCCATTTATACTTCCGAAAGCATAAGCTTACGCTGATGGTCCGCTCTGCAACAAACATGTGAACAGACAATTGCCCAGAATTATTGCACATCTGTCTTTATTCTTTTATTGACGGATTGCACAGCCTACTGACCACGCGCACCTGTTCGCGCGGTCATAAAAAATGGGAGGTGCGCGTTCGTTCTCTCAGAGCCTCCGCACACACTCTCCCATGACGATGTCTACGTCACGCCTACCTAGCGGTCCATAACGGCCTCCCCGCGGACGCGGAAAGTTTAACATATGACTTAAGATGCAGTCTGTAAGACACGCATGGGAGCATTACTTGACGCGATATTGTAGAAAATGTGCGTTCACAAATGTAGCCTATGTTGATCCAAATATGGAAAGCACATTCAAATGTAATAATATGAGGTTCTCTCCAGAGATGTTTTGCCACATTTCTTCAATTAAGGATGATTGCTACGTAATATATGGTGTTTCCATTTGCCTGAACTTCTTCATGTAAAATGCGGGGCAAACCAAAAATCCAGCACTCTACTTCACTACTGATACTGCGACTATTATTTTTTCAACGTTCATTCGCTGGCATTTTTCACATTTCTTTTTTTTCTCCCTTAAAAACAAATTTGTCCATGCTCAATTTTACCGAACTAATAGCTGTTGATGGCTATTTGAATTGAATTCTGCCAAAGTGGGTGCTTGTATGTGTTCGTTAAATGCGTAATGTTATGTGAGTAGGTCTGCTCATGTCTGAGAATAATATATGCAACACAAAATAATTTAACATAAAAACATTAGGTTCTAGCTTAGATTTCTTAATTACATTTTCTAATTAATGTAAAAAAAAAATATATATATTGTAAAACTGAAAAAAAAAAAATTGTGTTCAGCGTGGTTGGACGCATTTGAATTCGTGACGGGCCGCGGGTTGAGATGATGCTGCAGCTAGCTCCATGTTCATTTAATAGGCCTGGCCTATTGCTGCAATGTTTCTTTTACGTGGCTGAAAATAACCGTGCTTTCTGTTACTGAGCCTGTGTCTGTCACTCGTCCTCTGAAAAGTGGAAGCTTGTGCGTAGCTTTGTTGCATTATATTGAAACTTTGTTGATGTTTTTATTGTCATGCATGTTCTGGTTATTTGCGCATGATTAAACATGACTTTTTATATGGCGCTAAAAGACAGCTTTGTTGCAATTTTTTTTAAAGTGGGGATTGGGGTGCGCCAACTTGGCTGGGACATAGGAGGAGGTGTGCAGGAATAAAATTTTGGGAACCGCTGCTGTAGCTTATTTATGTTTAAACAAAAGAAAGATTAAAGTAACAATTTCTGCAATAATGTGTTTAATTACCGACCAAATTGTTACTAAAAATTAACATCTGTACTGTACAAAATATTTAGACCTACCTTGCTTAATTTGAAATGTCCTAAAAACATGGAAGTGCTAAAAATATGAAATAAATGTCATAGAAAGGATACAATTTTACTTTCTAACACATGTTGAGACATTGTTGCAACATTAATTTTATATTTAATGTTCAAATAATGTTTTGGCAGATAGAATATTATCATTCTAAGTGAAAAGTGTTTTTTTAGAATTAGAAGGTTCTATCTGCATTTGACCCATTCCAAAAATCCACATTTAGAAAATTGAGATGATTTTGATATTGTATATTTAGAATTCATTTAGGGTCCCTGTTATTTTCATGTTTGAAAGAAACTTGTTCCCCATATGAATTTTCCTATGTGTAATGCAAAACTTTGAAGATTAATATCTCAAAACTGCTCAGAACGCAGATAGAACCTTATAATTCTAAGGGGACGAGTAACCCTTTAAAAGATCTAGTTTCGTTACGAACTGCGCCGAATCTACATTGTCTACACAGCCTTCCATTAAAGGCAAAGGAAATTAGTCAGGCTTTGTAATTGCATTGATCTTTCGGTAATCTGTACAGAACCACGGAGATCCATCTGGTTTTGGGAGAAGCAGACAAGGCGAACTCCAAGCACTCGAAATAGGAACAGCTAACCCATTTTCCATCAAATATTTGGCTTCCGACTCAATTAATTTTCATTTAGATGGATTCACTTGGTATGCATGTTGTTTGATAGATGGTTGTCCACTCACTTCAAAATCATGTTTAATTGCATTTGTTTGAGTCGGAACATCAGAAAACAACCCAAGAAAAGACTGAATTCAATGTCGGTTCTCTGGTCTTCGGTTAAATGCAGCAAATGAAAACTTAAATCTGATACGATATTAGAATTATTTAGTTGAACACCAAATATAGGCATACTTCGCAGACACAGACCATCGTCATTCATACAGGATGATACCATAGCAATAGAGGCAGCTGGGAAAATAGAGCTTTTAGACTCTTATCCCTTACCACGTGCAACATAACGTTTGAGCATATTAATATGCCACACCCGAGTCTTTCTCTGCTGATCAGGGATACAAATAATATCAGTATCACTGAGTTTCCGATCCACAATGTATGGTCCTGAAAACTTGGCCTGCAAAGCAGAGCCAGGGAGTTGTAACAAAACCAAATCTTGATCTCCTTTCTCAAATGAACGAACAACTGCATCTTTATCAAAGCATTTCTTCATTTTTATCTGAGCATTTGATAGTGCTGACTGAGCCAAATCACAAGCTTTATGAAGGCATTCTCGAAACGAGGTAACATAATCCAGTAAATTACAATTGGTCTTCACATAAGACATCCAATTCTCTTTTAGGAGTTTAAGCGGTCCCCGAACAGTATGCCCAAAAACCAGCTCAGCGGCACTAAAACCCTAAAGACTCCTGAACAGTTTCTCGGAGGGCAAATAAAAGCAAAGGCAACCCCTCATCCCATTTCTTTTCAGACTCAGTGCAATACGTTTTCAAAATGGATTTCAACGCTTGACGGAATCTTTCCAGGGCTCCCTGGGATTCAGGATGGTAAGCACTTGAAACAACATGCTGAATATGCAATTGAGATAAAATCTGATTGAACAGACGGGACATAAAATTAGTTCCCTGATCTGTTTGGACAACCTTTGGGAGTCCAAAAGTAGAAAAGAAAAGAGTCAGGGCTTTCACAATAGCCTTAGCTCTAAGCGAGCGAAGTGGTATGGCCTCAGGATAGCGAATTGCTGCACACATACGTTTTAAGGGTTTGAGGGTCCTCCACAATCTAAAATAACGTGTTCAAATGGCTAACCAATAACGGGAACTGGTTTAAGAGTTGCAGGAGAAATAATTTGATTAGGCTTTCCAACCATTTGGCACGTATGACAAGAACGACAATACTTTGTAACATCGGATTTAATTCCAGGCCAAAAGAAATGACGCATTACGCGATAAAGTGTTTTAGTGGCGCCCATATGACCAGCAACATTATCATGTTCAACACTTAGCACTTGCTCACGAAACCTTTTAGGGACTAGCACCTGGTAAAGCGTGACCCAGCCTGAATTATCTGATGTCGAAGGTGTCCATTTTCGCATTAATATCCCATCTTCATAAAAATAACCAATTGGTTTACTCACAACCTCCTCTTTTATGATAGCAGAACCTTGGCAACACTCCAAAGACGGATCTTGTTTTTGCTCAATAGCAAACGTAGCACGATCGATAGACAGTAACTAATCAACTGAACCAGCATCAGCACTGCCGTCAAGGGACAGCGACATAGATACGGACCCCTCAGGCTGTAATGAAAAAGGGTCAGATTCATTTTTATCCACAAAGAAACTGTCAGAAAGATCAACGACATTAGGAAACTTTCGTGACTGGGCTCGAGTAATCACACATGCAGGGAACACAATTAAATCTTCCGCATCTTCTGCCCAGCACTCAATGACTTCAGGGAGAGGGAATACTTTCCACCCTGCCAAATCATTTCCAACAATCATTGCAACTCCCTTCACAGGCAACTGCGCTCGTACAGCCACTTTTACAAAACCAGTTATTAAATCGGAACGAAAATGCAGCTTATGCAAAGGAGCTTTCACGATTAACATCTCAATTCCCTGCACTAAAACATCAGAGCCACAGTACGTTTCCTTCAAAAATAGTAAAGCACTTAATAAAATGAAGGACTGAGCCGTTCCTGTATCACGCAGCCAGGGACTTGTTCCTCCTTTAGACCACTTATCGAAATCATACCTCAACCAATATAAGGTTCAAACACAGAATCAATTTCATATGATTCCGTATCAACAGTTCGGACAAAACCAACACTTTATTTTTAGTCTAAACTTATTTTTCTTTTCCAAAATGGGACATACAGCAATTAAGTGACCAATCTCATTGCAATAAAAACACTCATGCACGTCAGGTGATCCTGACCGTTTCTCTAATTTCGTTGATTTAGGTTTGTCAGACTTCCCAGAATATAGGCCAAATTCTCGCCGAGCAGGTGCTACAAACACATTTTTGTGCATTAATACGAATTCATCAGCACACTCAGAAAGAGTGGCAATTTCTTTTCATTTAAATATACCACTATTTTATCTTGCAACAAATCTTCTTAAAATCCTCAACTAAAACAAGTTCACTAAGCTGCTCAAAATTAGTTGTTTTACTGGATTGACACCACTTATCAAAGAGAATGCCTTTTTCACAAGCATACTCAACAAATGTTTGATTGGCAGCTTTTACATGCGAACAAAATTTTTGGCAATAAGCCTCGGGGACAAGCTCATAGGCTCTCAACACAGCAGACTTAATTTTATCATAATCTAAACTAGTGCTGGGCAGTAAACCGGTTCATACCGAAAACCGGTGTATATTTCGGTTACGATGTTAATTTTGAATATACCGCATACCAGTGTATTTAATTACTCAATGTTCGGAACGAACGTTATGCTGCGCTGCGGCCGCGCGACACTGTTTCAAACGGACCCTTTCAATGTTACACTCCTAAGCAGTGACTGTGAGGTATGGTGAGGGTACATCATAGACAGGGTTACACACAAGGGGCAAGGAACTCGACCGGAAGTTGAAGTCGGGTGGGGGCTGCCATCTTTTAGCAGAACTTCACTTGCGTTAGCATTCCCATTGACTCCCATTCATTTTGGCGTCACTTTGACAGCGAATAACTTTACATCTGAGGCGTTTAAAGACTCTGTTTGTCCATTATTTATTTCTAAAGATACACGAAAATGTATAATGGGCTCCATTACCTTCTATGTTACATTATGGCCCCGTATAAACAGTTTTTGTAAAAAATAGGCTAACGATTGCGTCATAACCACTCGGCTCTCTGTCGCATTACCGTACAGACAGGTGGAGAAGCTCGCAGGCAATTAACTTAATATGGCGTACTGCCGTTACATTTTAAAATACTATACAAAATAATTAATCAGAATACTTACTCCTGCTCACTCACGCCAAAGAAATCCCTGCTCAAGCTCGCCGTCTCTGCAAGATTAACGATGACAGTTTGCACTCACAGCTACTAGAAGATTTACATCTGTCAGACAGGTTGCTGACGTCATCAAGCTTCGTTTGAGTCTGCGCGTCAGAAACGGAAGTGCTAAAAAACGCTAAAACTGGGCTTCATTTGTCTCAATTGAGTTGCAATGGGGTCGCTGTGTCCATTTCTTTTACTGTCTATGGTTACACACAGCAGTGCTCTGGTGTTATGTTATAACGCCTGTTTCACACAGTCGTATTAACGGATTCCAGCTGCACAAGGTGTCAAGGAGTGGCGCTCTGCAGCAATGCAGCGATTGTTAACGTACTGAGTCTATTTTTGCTGTGCTGCAGACACGGAATTAAAGTGAAAGCACATTGTTCGCGGGAAAAATAGACATGGATTGACATGGAAACACAGACACATGGGTTTTTGTCTAGGTTTAAAACAATATAAAGGGCACTTTTAGATAAACAAGGAAAAATATATATATATTCAATATATATATATATATATATATATATATATATATATATATATATATATATTTTTTTTTTTTTTTTTACATGATATGAAATTAAAACAATGAACAAATGTTGTGTTTGTGGACTAAACAGAGGCGGATCAGTAGTGGACTGCAAACACGTCCTGTGTGAAAGCACAATGAGTCCATGCTGCGAACTGCATATGCACTGCAGGCAGATTATGCATGCATAATATCCATTTTAATGCAAGTGCTGTCAGGCAAAAATTGTCGCCAAAGGCAGCAACAAGAGCAATTTGCTCCAGCACGTTAGCCGCAAGCACGTCTTGGAATATCAACCAGTAGAAAATGCCTTGTACAACTGATTATGCATGAAAAAAAAACATCCTAAACCGGAAAACCGGTATAATTTTGAAATAAAACAGTATATACATTTTTGGTCAAACCGCCCAGCACTAATCTAAACTGTCATTGATAGATAGCATCGAACAAACCTCCTGAGCCTTTACTGTTAAACAACATTGCAACAAAAGAGGCCACACTTCTTTTGGCCAACGCAAAGCTGCAGCAATGCACTTGAAAGCCCGAAATACGAATCCACCTCTGTCTCCCTAAACGGTGGGACGTGGTTAATTTGTTTACAAACATCAAAATCAGAAGAACTTGTAGAATGCATATACATTGAGGAATCAGAGGTTGGATGCAAAATCTGACCAACAGGGACAACAGAAGGTCTTCGACTCACCAGACGTCTGGTGACCGGCCTGCATCTCTAACTTGCATTGTCTAAAAAGTAGATGTTGCATAGTATGCTCTTGACACTGTTATGGAAATTTTTAGTTTTGTTAATTTGGCATTGATTGCATTAATCTCATATAAGTATCTTTTTTTAACATACAATGAATAAGGTAGTATATATAGTCCATAGGGGCACAGTTCTTTGTGTAACCTGTGCACATAACTGCTTTAGGCTGAAAAACAACTTCTAAAGAGGAACCATGTACCAGGAGTTCTGAGTTCTGAGTTCTTAGTTCTGAGACAGTCCGTACCAAGGAGAGGTGCATGAGATGTACATGAGTTATGAGGTGATGTGCACTGGGCAACATGATTGGCTCAGAGGCGAGCCGAAGGTAACTAGTGATGCTTGATGGTGGTTGCGAAGAGTGGCAGGGTTACGGGGAAGACACAGACATCTGCAGATGCAGAAACACACAAGAAAACAAGGCACATGTTACAAACAGGAAACAACGCTCTCACGAACACAAGACGTTAGACAAGCCATTATATAGGGATGAGTAATGAGTGACAGCTGTTGCTGATGACAATTAATGGAGACGCCCACAAACTAATCAGTGCTGACACGTAACACACAGACTTCACCCACAAAGTGCAAAACCCAGAGATCACGGTTTACCAACTGTGACAGTTTTTCATTCTCAGTCTCTACAAATTGTTATTGAATTAGAATTTCCACAACAAACTTGGTGACAAGTGACGGGATTCCACAGCTGATCGTCCGGGACCTGAGGACGTTAGTTGGCTGATCACCCTAGACCCACAAAGGGTTTAGCCCTAAACCCCAAAAAAGTTTCAGGGAAGGGGGGACTGACGTCTGAGGGCTTGTGGACCTTCACTGCTGGTTTCCGGATCAGAAAACCCGTGCTACAAACAGTGAGACTGATTTTGAAATTCCAATAACCTTAAAATTTACAAATTGGTATTTTAAATTGGCAAATTAAGATCTGGTATTCCCAAACTTTACTGGCCTAAAACCTCCATTGCTGCAAGTCCAAGCCACCCCGTTTCACGAGAAATTGAAACCAGTTTTCGCAGGGAAGCGAAAATAGGTCTGAGAGTAAGCAGGACCAGGAACGTCTTGCAGGGTAGCAAGACAGGGGGATGACAAGTCAAGACTTCGGCAAGTAAGCGCAAAGCCACACTGTAGTGGTGACTAATTGTGAGGAAAAAGAGGACGTGTTCCAGAAAGTCTTGGATTGTGAATATGTGGTCTGGGAATGTCACATCTAAGATTGATCTTGATGATTTGGACAGTTCAGTTTACAATGACATGAAATAGAAATATGGGAAATAATTATGGAAGTCATACCCTGGGTTGAGAATTATGGTTTTCCAAAAAGAAAAGGTACCTTTAGCATAACAGCGCTTAACAATATAAAAGAGGGCTTGGAAAAATGTGAAAACAAATTAAGAGAATATAAAAAGACAAATGGCACAGCAGCACCAGATTCAACTACCACAGCTGCCTCCATCCTACAGAACAACTGCATCTGCAACGCAGTCCTTGCCGCCTGACGAAAGACAAGCACAACTTTGACAGCATGATCATTATCCAAACCGTCTGCTCTGCCACCAGCAACGTCATCGGAATGATTAAATACTCCATGGCCAGAGTCAGCACCAGATCTAAAGATCATGAGAGAGTGACACTGCAGCCGGACAGCCTGAACAAGAAGAAACTGGAGGGAAAAGGAGAGCACGTAAGAGCTTTCCCCTTTGATTCAAGTGGTTGGGCTGAATAGAGCTGTGATGGTCTCTCAACCATGGAACGAGAAAGACTTGAATGAGAAACAACGAAGCATATCATCAAGCAGTGGAAACACTGTGTCAATGGATCAAGACTCACTTTCCAGTCAGAGTGAACACAACCGAAATCACGCAGAAGAGCAGAGGATAAAGACTGTCTCAGACTGATCCAGATGTTTGCTTTTACTGGTGGAGAGGGGACATTGAAAAATTTCACTGTGCACATTTGACCAACCAAACGGCGGCTGGACCAGAGAAAGCTGAGGCAGACTGACAACAGAGACTTTCACAGCAGAAGCTGGAGAAGGAGAGTTGAGTCGGGAAGAAAGTCCACCAAGGCCACGCAGCACAAACAGATAAATCTGAAAACACACACATTTTCTCTAAAGTTCACTGCAATGAAGAAAGTATGCTTGCTCATATTTCTGCTCACTGCAATGAAGAAAATATGCTTGCTCATATTTCCGCTCTTAGCAATGAAGAAAAATGCTTGCTTTAATACATGATCACATTGGAAGATTAAAATATAATAAATCTTCTCTCGAAAAGAACATGGGCACATATAGTCATCCGAATAAAATTAGCTTTTAAACAATGCCACAGATTAGATTATAGGTTAATGGAGTTGAATGGGCTGGCAACTCAGTAATTAGAATGGATGAAATAGATCCAATTCTAAAATTAAGTGGACATTTAGTTTGGTCTACTAATGCATATGGTTATATTGTCAGAGAAAATTTCACTGTACCAATGAGATGTAAAGATTAGAATGGCCTGAACTTTAAGCATGGTTTACTACTGTCAGAAAACCACATTCAAAATTTGTTAGAAAGAGATTCAATGTAAAACTGGGAAGTGGCCCAGTGCCAAATTCAAACTTTAGCCACAATCCAACAATCGCAGTTGTATATTTACCAGTGTAAACGGAAAGATGATGAATTATATGAAAAGCTTGTCAAGGCTGCAAAAGACAGTTTCACCTAGATCTGAATTATGCTATTCTCTAATTTACATTGCTCAGCACATATATCATTGGGAAAAGATTCATTTTTTTAACAAAAATGGTTTCATGTATAGACACAATAGACCTGAAATGGTTCATCTGGACAGAAAACAGATGTGCTGTTTCTGTTGATTTGTAGAAATGAACATCAAATGTTGTTTGATGTTGTTTGATTTTCTTCCACATGTTTCAATGTCCAAAAAGAACAATGACCATAGGGAAGACATTGGTTTAAATGTGTATTTTTCATGTGAATTGGGTGGAGACAGCAGAGGAAAATGTTGAATACCATCCAGCACTGTCTGCATACCGAATGTGTTTGCACGGGACTGCTGTTAAATCTTTACATACAGTCTGTGTGATTGCTGACACAATGACAACAACCTTTCTCATAAGAGAGGAAGTAGAGACTCACCCAGTGCTCAAAGAATTCCCTAAAACACTTTTGGGCTTTATCTAAATTTGACTTGGGGCTGGTTAAAAATTGTGAACCAGTTCAAGTCACTCCAAAATCTGATTACAGACTCTGCGAACACCAGTTTTTGAATCATTAAGAGCAGCTGGGGTAATTGTGCTCTGTGAAAACTCTCCTGTGCGTACACCTATTTTCCCTGTTAAAAAGGATAAAGAAACATACAAATAAGACACTGTAAAATTTTAAGAACTTTTGGCTGCTGAGGGTCATAAGCCAGTTTGTCAAAACTGCAGTTTGTTAAAAGGGAGGTGAAATTTTTAGATTATCGTCACTAAAAATGGTAAATCTTTATATGAGAAACAAAAAGAGACAATTCAAAAGATTCTAAAGCCTATCACAAAAAAGTAACTAATGTCATTTTTGGGAATGTGTTAGTATTGTTGAACGTTAATTCCAAATTAGGTTATCAAAGAATTGGCCCTGAGCGCTTTGGCTCACAGGTGGGTTTGCCACCCCATGACAAACTGATCTGGAATCCAGAAGCAGAGAAAGCATTTAAGAATTGCTACACACATCACCAACACTGGGGCTCCCTGACCCAGAGATAAATTTTGTACAAACTGTTGATGAGAGAATGGGTTTCTGATTTCTGTTCTGTTACAGGATCATGGAGGAGATCTGTGGCCTATTTTTCGAGTAAGCTCGATCCGGTAGTGGCAGGCATGCCAAAAGTGCCTGAGAGCTGTTGCATCTTCAGAAAAAGCTATTTTAGATTCAAGGGAAATTGTGGGGTACTCTGATGTGACTTTGCTCGTGCCACACACGGTCTCTGTGATCCTGTTGGAACAGAAAACATCCCATTTGTCAAATGCCAGGTGGCTCAATGCAATTCTATTAGAAATGCCAAACGTCACAATTAAAAGATGCACAGTGTTAAATTCAGCTACACTGTTCCCTGCAAAGCAGAATGGGGAAGCACATGATTGTGTTGCCACATTAGAACAAGTCTGTACACCAAGAACAGATTTTAAAGGAAACCCCCTTAGAAAATGCTGACTTAATTCTATTCATTGATGGTTCAGCATCTAGAGACCCAAATAATTGGCAAAAACAGAGCAAGTTAAGTGGTAAGCACTATATATGCAACAATAAGATCTGGAGCGCTCCCCGCACATTGCTCTGCGCAAGGGTCTGAATTGGTAACTTTGACGGAGGCTTGCAAAATTGATGATGGACAAACAGTTACCGTTTACACAAATTATTGTTACTCTTTTGGGGTTTGTCATGAGTTTGGGGCATTGTGGAAACACAGGAAATTTATAAAGTCTGATGGTAAGCCTGATCTAATTCATGATAAAATAGCAGCATTGTTAGCAATTTTGCTACTAAAGTTAGTTGCTATCTGAAAATGCATCACACATTCCAAAAGTTATGATGTTGTGATTTTAGGTAACAAGTAAGCTGATACCATGGCAAAGGACACAGCTATGAGAACAAAACCTTCTTTTACCAGTGTATCATTTAACAACGATTAATTCACACTCCCTTCTGATTACAGTTGTATCACGGTTTCCACAAAGCTGTATCTTACAGCTATGCAAGCTTTTGCCACAGCAGAGGACAAGAAACAATGGGTGAAGGCCGAGTGCAAACTGAAAACAGGCCGAGTATTGAAGATAGACCATGTCTGCCAAAACACCTTTTCCCACACTATGCGAAACTTGGTACATTGTCTAGATCACATGTGTTAAGGGGGAATGTTTGATTTGCTAAATCAATATTGGTTCACAAAGGGATTAGCATTCTTTGTGGTATTTTCAATCATGTTTGATCTGTGCCACAAGCAAAGTGGAAAGAGGGCAAATGATGCCTCAAGCAGGACACCCACTTCCAAATCAGAGAATTGATAATATAATGAACAATTGAAAGCATAATTGATATGCAAATGAAAATATCAGTCAGGTGTGACATTTAAGAGCAAATTAATGAAGTGTTGTGAGTCTAACTTGAGTCCATTTGAAATGTTGTTTAGCAGGCCAACTTTCAGTGGAGTAGGACCAGAACCACAACCACTGTCCTCTACAGTCTTGTGTGAAGATGACATGCTAAAGTGTAGAAGAAAGTTGTCTCTTGTTCTCTCTCAGATATCTCAGCAGGTCAAGGACGCTCTGCCCAAGCCAGGGGAAGGAGTCTTGCATGATATCAGCTCTTGCTGATAACACACATAACTGAGGTTAAAGTGGCAGAGGGAGGTATGTGGGTACATGCAAGTCACTGCAGGAAGGTTTGAGCGCCACAAGAGGGCTACAGCTCAGTAAAGTGATCAGTTGCCCCGTGCCAAGTAGGATGTCTGGCTGACTTAGGTGAACAAACATACAGTGCTGTATGGGAGCTTAACATGCAGCAACATCACTGTGTGGGGTGTGATCTGCGGTCAGTTTGGGCCAATGGATGACAGTGAGGGACTTGAGGTGTGAGGATACCATCTGACCACTGCAGCGAAACTACATGACCAACTCGAAAAGAGGGAACACAGGCTGTGGAACAGAGCTGAGAAGCTCTTCCATGCTGTAATTACAGCACTTGGGGTCTGCCTTCTTCAAATTGAAGTCCAAATCGCAAAGTATGAACTGATGAGTTTCATGAACACTACTAAGATGTTGATGGAAGGAATCAAGAAGAAACTACGAGGACTGAGGACGACTGCACTGCAAGATTTGTCATGGACCAGCTCTCTGCATCTCCTGGTGGGGACGTGTTTGTACTTGTTTGAACTGTATTCAAAACATGACTAATTTAATTCACAGGTTAACAGCTAGAGAAGTAAATGCCAATGATGACTGGGAATGGAATTGGTTTGAGGGTTTATGGCAAAAAGAAGAATACATTGGGTTAATTGCCATTTCAGCACTGGCCATGAATTTATTTTTCCTGTGTATGTGGCCTTTTGTAGTGGGAATGATTAGAAGAGCTGTAAATTCAATCATGAAATCTTTAATAGTTTATCAGATGTTAATGTACAATGTCTTGTGTGAAAGTAAGAATAATTTGAGTGCTTCTGATGAAAATGATGAAGACAATGAGATGCTAAAATCTGACACCTGCAGCAGCTCTACAGAAGAAGAGTTGTAGTAAGCATTACATGCTGTAGAATAAAGAGGGTCTAAAGCAGGTCATTAGCCACATTTACACTGTCGGGCCAGTGCGAGCCAGGGCTTAAAGCAGGCCGGGCGGGGCTCATAGCCCCGGGCCAGTAGCACGAGGCCAGAATAGCGCAAGGTTTCCACAGTGGAGCTTGAAGCACCGGTGCACCTCACTAAAACACGCCCTTTACACGCCTCTCAGAACAACGTCATGCAACCACAAAATTTCACCATCAAAAAGAGAAGTTATCAGAAAACTAAGAAATAAGTCACTGGAACATGCGCAATCACAAAACAAAGATGATAAAAGCGGCCATTTGTTTGCATGCTTTGTTATATATTCAAATTCAAAAGCATTGATGTTTTAACTATAGAATAAGTGATACATTGATCATATTGTTTTAATTTATTAGGACTCAAAATTATTCACACATAAATACATTTATTTCTATTTTATTTATTTATTTTTAACGCTCATGAAAACAGCCAGCTTATTCAGTCAAGTCTGTTTCTGTTTATTAGCCACAGTATAGCCGTCATATTTAGAATGAATGTTAATATCTCTATTTTTATAAAAGCTCCCGAACAAAAAACATTATTAGGCTATATTCTTTTATGATGGGAAACGTGAGCTAAACTCTCGAGACGAGGCTTGTGACAGATAATATTAAGTTACTTAATAAATACACGACTGTGATAGAGAATAAGGAGCTGATGTCTGATTTCTTCAAGCGGTCATATTTTACCATGTTTACTATGGTAACAAGTTTAGCGTGCATATATTTTTCATCGCTTATAAATATTTCTGCCTTGTTTAGTGATTATAATCCACATCAGATCAAGTTATTTCAAACACTCGCTGCTGACTGAAAGAGAGTTTTGAGCTCGACTTATTTAAAAAAAAAAAGTGTTTAATGCTGGTGTTAAAGCGGTTATCTTTCTGAAATGATCCTCAGCGCAGACTCTCTATTTTTATAAAAGCTCCCAAACAAAAATACTTATTATATTTTGATGATATGCAACGTGGAGCTAAACTCACGAAACGAGACGACAGATAAAATGTTACTTAATAAATACACAATTATAATAGAGAATAAGAAGCTGACGTCTGATTTATCCAAGCGGTCATATTTAGGATGTTTACTATAGTAACGTTAATGTTTAGCGTGCATAGTCTTTTACATCGCTTATAAATATTTCTGCCTTGTTTAATGATTATAATCCACATCGGATCAAGTTATTTCAAACACTTGCTGCTAACTAAGAGTGAGTTTTGAGCTCAACTTATTTTAAAACGTCTTTAATGCTGGTGTTAAAGCTGTTATCTTTCTGAAATGATCCGCGCTGACGCTCTCTAGACACAGAGAAACTCCGCCTTTGTTCATAACCCCTCCTCTAGCCCCAACTGGCCCGCTTTGGCCCAAGGATTTAGTCGGGCCGAAAAAACCTGGCCGTTGGCCCCGAGGAAGCCCCGACGAGGCACAATCAAGTCTCTACAAATTGTTATTGAATTAGAATTTCCACAACAACGCTTAAATTTAATAGCGAGTTTAAGATCTTCTGTCCCTACCCCACTAACCGAGGAAAGCACCGGAACACTTCTCTGTATATGTTCCTCATCCTCTAAACTTTCTTCAGTTTCCTTACCCGCTCTTTCAGGATTTTGTGGTTCTATTAACACACCCCGTTTAATCAACTCAGTGTATATCACACCCCGCACTTCTTCCTTACGAGCTGCTTTTACTACGGAAATATCATAATAATTAGCAACCAAAAACAAGTCTTCTTTACGACATGATTTTAGTGCTTCAAACGAAGGCTTCTGTTGAAATACCTCGATACTAAAATCCATTCTTATATTCGTTTTCCTGCCACCAAAGAAAAACTGCCATTCAAACTTACTCAGTAGCAAAACGAGAAGAAAATACATACCATAGGACGAGCCCCCCATTTGTTACGGCCCATTTCAATATGATGCGAGGCGTGTGTTGGTAGCGCTGCCCTTTTTATAGTCATCCGCTTCAGGATCCACCAATCATCACACATATACAACAAAACACAAAAATGCCAGGGATCGTAACAATATATATATATATATATATATATATATATAGTGACGAGCACTCCCAGAGGAATCTGTGTCGCCCTGGAAACCAAAGCAAAACACCTGCACGTCCTCGTCACCGGCTGATCAGTCACAGCTGCTCCCCATCAGCCAGCACACTCAAAAGGAGCACATGCTGCACTCAGAAGACGGTCTCGAACCGAATGCAACGCTGGTCTAATCCCTCTCTCATTTCTTCGCAGAAAGCAGCGAGTGACCGACAGCCCACACACTTTGGAGCACATCAGGACACCTACTTTCACCTTAATTGGCACCGAAGAGCACGGAGAGCACACGGGAAGCACCAGCCACCAGAAAACGGATCAGCACACTTCACCAGGCACCCTACACTTCTCAATAAATCCACCCTCCGGGGCATTTAATTCACACACCCCTTGTCGAGTCATTCTTCACCCCATGACAGTGGTGGAGAATGCAGGCAGAACAGTGAGGAATCACCGACAAGATCACCGCCCCAACGCCTAATTTTTTTTCCTGTTTCTGTCACCAGCACCACGGAAGGCGGCACGCGCGTCCTCACGATGGAGGACATCTTACAACGCCTTGCTGAAGTAAGCATCCGCCCGCAGCAAATAGCGGAACACCTCGCCACTCGCCTGGGCAGGACGGAGGATGATCTCGCCGCCGTCCAGGCGGCCGCAGCCCAGCGCGTTCCGCTACCTGAGCCTTGGGCACAAGCCACCCATCTGTTACCTAAGATGACGGCCGATGACGATGTGGAAGCCTTCCTTCAGGTCTTTGAAAACACCGCCCACCAAGAGGGATGGCCAGAGGACGAGTGGGCACGTGCGCTGGCACCCCTCCTCACCGGTGAAGCACAGAGGGCTTACTTCTCGCTCCCACTCACAAGTGCCGACAGTTATATCGAAGTTAAGCGAGAGATCTTGG
Source organism: Carassius auratus (assembly GCF_003368295.1). Classification (NCBI taxonomy): domain Eukaryota; kingdom Metazoa; phylum Chordata; class Actinopteri; order Cypriniformes; family Cyprinidae; genus Carassius; species Carassius auratus. Next base: position 15,601,414 of record NC_039276.1, read on the forward strand.
CGAGGCTGGGCCTCTCCCCTGTGAGCGCCGTTATGTGCACATAACAGCTTTAGGCTGAAAAACAACTTCTAAAGAGGAACCATTTACCAGGAACAATTAGTTCTGAGACAGTCCGTACCAGGGAGAGGTGCATGAGATGTGCATGAGTTATGAGGTGATGTGCACTGGGCAATGTGATTGGCTCAGAGGTCCTAACCTGTCCTTCAGTGTATCTTTTACATTCTATAAAAAGTGGACTGTGAGTCTGTGTGTTATCTCTTTGCACACAGACTCAGAAGCTGTGTGTAAACCAGATCATTCTCTGCAGAGAATTAAAGCAATACAAACACAAAGCTCTGTTTGGTTTTTCACTCTCAGTCTCTACAAATTGTTATTGAATTAGAATTTCCACAACAACGCTTAAATTTAATAGCGAGTTTAAAGGGTGGGGGGGGGGGGGTGAAATGCTATTTCATGCATACTGAGTTTTTTACACTGTTAAAGAGTTGGAATCCCATTCTAAACATGGACAAAGTTTCAAAAATTAAGTTGTACGTTTGAATGAGTATTTCTGTTCCAAAAATACTCCTTCCGGTTTGTCACAAGTTTCGGAAAGTTTTTTTTGAGTATGGCTCTGTGTGACGTTAGATGGAGCGGAATTTCCTTATATGGGTCCTGAGGGCACGTTTGCCGGAAGAGCGTGCGCTCCCGTATAGCAGAGCAGAGAGAGGCTGTGCACAGACAATCACTGATCAGAGCGAGAGCGTTGCGAAATGTCACAAAAGGAGTGTGTTTTTGGTTGCTAGGGCAAGACAACCCTGCACAGATTACCAAAGAAAAAACAGCATTAAGGGACCAGTGGATGGAGTTTATTTTTACAGAGCATCAACGGAGTTGTGCAAGTGTTTGTGTTTGTTCCCTGCATTTCTAAAATGCTTGTTTTACAAACAAAGCCCAGTTTGACGACGGATTTGCGTATCGTTTATTTCTTAAGGATGATGCAATCCCAACGAAAAAGGGTCATAATCGTGTGTTGGAACCGCAGGCCGTGAGTAAAACTGCTTAAAATATCTCTGCCTCCTTGTTAGTGCTGCGCCTCCCATCGGAGACCCGGGTTCGAGCCCCGCTCAGAGCGAGTCCTTGCTGCCGCTGCTCTCATTCAGTTTCAGCCTTCACAGCTGTCACAGCTTCCAAACGCTGTCAACGCAACTGGCGCTCGTGATACTTTAGCTCCGCCCACACGTCACGCCTCGAGGCGCTCGTGTTTTATCTTTCTCTTATGAATATAATAAAACTAAATACTTTTTGGAGTTATGAAGGATGCAGTACTACTCTATAGGTACTCAAGATTAACATGATATTGAGTGAAAACGAGCATTTCACCCCCCCTTTAAGATCTTCTGTCCCTACCCCACTTACCGAGGAAAGCACCGGAACACTTCTCTGTATATGTTCCTCATCCTCTGAACTTTCTTCAGTTTCCTTACCCGCTCTTTCAGGATTTTGTGGTTCTATTAACACACCCCGTTTAATCAACTCAGTGTATATCACACCCCGCACTTCTTCCTTACGAGCTGCTTTTACTACGGAAATATCATAATAATTAGCAACCAAAAACAAGTCTTCTTTACGACATGATTCTAGTGCTTCAAACGAAGGCTTCTGTTGAAATACCTCAATACTAAAATCCATTCTTATATTCGTTTTCCTGCCACCAAAGAAAAACTCCCATTCAAACTTACTCAGTAGCAAAACGAGAAGAAAATACATACCATAGGACGAGCCCCCATTTGTTCCCCACAGTTCCACGAGTGGGAATACAAGCCCCGGGTGCCAGCCCGTGCCCAGGCAGCCAAACTCAGCCGCATTGCCCAGCACTGGCTGTTGGAAGGAAACCCCACCCCAACACAGGTAGCGGAATGAGTGGAGGCGATCGAGCTGGCAGATGCGGTCCATCACAGTGGGGCAGGGGACCGGCTGCCGCCATTCCTCCGGAGGGTGGTCCAGGAGCGACTCCCGCTCGAAGGCACCGCGCGACCAGTCAGCAGGCCGACGGTTACCCCACCGCGAGATGAGCCCATGCCAAGTGCAGAACCACCGTCGCCTCCGCGAGCCTGGCTGGCAGGCTGCATCCTTCACCAAGGAGTGCCGGCGGGAGCCCCCGAAGCAGAGATGAAGGTAGATGGAAGACGGTTCCGGGCCCTGTTGGATTCGGGCAGTGTGGTCACCCTCATCCAGTCGCGGCTGTGCGCCCCTCAAAGCGGCCGGAAAAACTTCCTACCGATTACCTGTGTGCACGGAGACACTCGCCAAGTACTGGCCTGTGACATGGTCATTTCGTCCCCCCAGGGCACCTGGCCGGTGGAGGTAGGCCTGGTGAAGGACCTGCCGGTGGCCGTACTGCTTGGAAGGGATTGGCCAAGGAACAGTGGGAGGACGACTGACTCAAGCACTGTTAGAGCCAGGTGCGAGTCATAGATGGAGAGGACGTCCTCCCCCGGCCCCACCCTCTCCCACATTTTGTTGTAGAGAATGGCCTGCTGTATTGTGTCGCCCAGCGTAGGGGGGAGGAGAAAAAGTTACTAGTCGTGCCTCGAGCCAAGACCGAGACCATTCTAGAACTGGCCCATTCCCACCCCATGGCAGGACACCTCGCGGCAGCCAATACCGCACAGCGCATCCGTGACCGATTCCATTGGCCGGGCCTGGAAACCGAGGTAAAGCGGTTCTGCCAAGCCTGCCCGAGCTGTTAGGCCACGTCACCCCGGACTCCTCCCCCCAGCCCGCTCATCCCGCTGCCTATCATTGAGGTGCCCTTCGAGCAGATTGGAATTGACATAGTGGGGCCATTGCCGAAGTCTGCCCGAGGGCATGAGCACATCCTGGTCATCGTCGACTATGCCACCCGGTACCCAGAAGCAGTCCCCCTGCGGAAGGCCACCGCGAAGTCCATCGCCCTGGAGCTGTTTCTGCTGGCCAGCCGAGTCGGCCTCCCCTCGGAGATCCTGACTGACCAACCCCATTCATGTCCCGGCTAATGGCAGACCTCTGCCGGCTGCTGCGGGTGAAGCAGTTGAGGACCACTGTCTATCCCCCCAAACTGATGGGCTCGTAGAGAGATTTAACCAGACCCTCAAGCAAATGCTCAGACCCGTGGCGGCGGAGGACAAGCGGGATTGGGACCTTATGATCCCCTACGTGCTCTTTGGGATCCACCGGGACGACGACAGGCGGAGCAACTCTACCAGATCAACCTCCTGAAAAAATTGGGTGGGGAGACAGCCGGGACGACGGCAGGCGGAGCAACTCTACCAAATCAACCTCCTGAAAAAATGGGTGGGGACCCTGGACCAAGTAGCCGCCCTGAGCCTCACAGAGCCCGTGGTTGTGGACGTCAGCCCCCACCTTTCGGCTGCCCAAAAGACGGAGCTGAGTCCTGGAGGCTTGTTGGCAGGCTATTGAGGAAGAGGTCCAACAAATGCTGAAGTTGGGGGTAATAGACCCGTCCCGGAGTCCATGGTCCAGCCCCATTGTAATGGTCCCAAAGCCGGATGGCACCCTAGCTTTTGCAACGACTTCCGCCGCCTGAACGAAGTCTCCGAATTCGACGGGTACCCCATGCCTTGGGTGGACGAACTGCTGGACCGCCTAGGAAGGGCCCGGTACATCAGTACCCTGGACCTCACCAAGGGCTATTGACAGGTGTCGCTTTCCGAGGCCGCCAAACCGAAGACCGCCTTCTCCACCCCCAGTGGCCATTGGCAGTACCGGACCCTTCCCTTCGGCCTACACGGGGCCCCCGCGACGTTTCAGTGGATGATGACCTGCACGTCCTCATCACCGGCTGATCGGTCACAGCTGCTCTCTATCAGTCAGCACACTCAAAAGGAGCACATGCTGCACTCAGAAGACGGTCTCGAACCGAATGCAACGCTGGTCTAATCCCTCTCTCATTTCTTCGCAGAAAGCAGCGAGTGACCGACAGCCCACACACTTTGGAGCACGTCAGGACACCCACTTTCACCTTGATTGGCACCGAAGAGCACGGAGAGCACACGGGAAGCACCAGCCACCAGAAAACGGATCAGCACACTTCACCAGGCACCCTACACTTCTCAATAAATCCACCCTCCGGGGCATTTAATTCACGCACCCCTTGTCGAGTGATTCTTCAACCCGTGACAATATATATATATTTTAATAGTTGATATTCCGAATTTTTCTTTTTTTAGGCAGCATTACACAAATGCAAACACACACACACACACACACAAACTGAGCAAAATTCCTGAGCAAAACAGTTTACACTCCTTCACAGCCCTTAACCTGAGTGTCGTGTCATGACCAGTTTTCAGACCAGTATTCTTAATCTTCATCTCTTTGTTGTTATTATTCTCCTGACTCATACAGGTACTCTTTACTTGCTTTGATAAATATGATGTCCCTGTGAGTTGATATGGCTATAGATTTTGTATTTTGAATATATATATATTCTTATGTTTTGTTCAAAATATTTAACACTACATGAAAAATTAATTGTGTGTCTCATGAGATTTTGCTGTTTTCTACTGCATAATGACAGTGGCATTGTTTTCACAATTTTATCATCCATTGCATCTAATGCAAAAGTAGAATTTTCTGTTTTTTCTTCAGATTATTCCAAATCTAATCAAGAATCGGCAGCACATCAACAAAACAGTGTTTGTTAGGGAAAAACTTAAACTTCAATGCAACAAAAACAAACCTGATAATGATTTCACATGGAAAATTAACAACTTTGTTACTTTTAGGCAGGTCTCTTATATTAACAAAACTAAGACAAACTTCAGCTCAAACAGGATTCACATCGACCCAGCAGCTCCAGGAGAGTTAACAATACATCAAAAAAAGCGTCTGATGCAGGAAACTACTGCTGTTACCCAACAGCAATGAGATGGACATTAACAATAACAGGTTTTTACTTTATTTCATTTCTTGTATATTCTTGTAAAAGAGTTTGGTTTAGCAAGTATATTTCTGTCAAATTCTGTATAATTTTAACAGAAAACTGAGACAGAAGATCAACTCTGGTTCAGAGGATGTGAGTATATTTACCACAGAACAGCTTATTATTTAGCACATAAATCTGCTGTTGATTTAAAGGTTCAACTTCTAGAAATATTTTTTTTTTCTACTTGCGCATGATCTATACAGGTGAAGATGATCTCTGTGTAAGCCAGTTGAACTCGTTACACACCTACATCATGTTTACCACATCATGTTTGTCACTGGCCTCCAACAAACATCACTGACTCACTTCTTGACGGAAACATGTTGTGCAATGAAACTACTGCTCTGTAAAAATAACTTTTGTTCCATCCAAATGAGATTGTATAATTTTAACAGCTATAAATATACATGATCATTTATAAACTGCACAGCACATATTTGAACAAGAGCTGAATTGTCTGTTGCTTTTTATTGTTTTATCTTTGTTTTCTTCAGGTCTACAGTCTTCATACAGTTTCATGAACATCTTTTCTTCAGCAAGACAGCAGACATTTTCATGCTGGGCATGATATTTGAGGCTGAGACTATTTTCATGCTAGAGAATGGGACCGTCACAATAAGTAAATGACATGATCTCTGACCCACATCTCCGCATCTCCTCACTCCTTCATAGGGAGACAAATCACTGAACCTAAGAACAGTAAGCTGCGCCCCCACTTTTTTTTCTGTAAACAATAACCCCCACCCCTACCCACCCGCCTCAAGATTTTCTGCCCTACACTGCAGTGATCTCCCATTTTTAAAGTACCCCCAGGAGTAATTAATTTGTTGTTCTGGAACAGGGCCAATTATTATCACCACGTGGACCTCCCTACTCTGGACTGAGATGGGGGAAAGGTATCCTCCAATGTCTGGAGAGTGTTCAGCCCCTAACCATAACATATCCATATGCTTAAACCCACAGGCAAATTCACTCCCAAGCCTCCAGTTGACAGCAGCTGTCTCCCTTACCTCAAACCAAAAGATGAATGAGTAGGAAATATTACTAAAGATAATACTTTTTTCTTATATTTACGGTAGGACATATACAACATATCTTTAGGGAACATGATCTTTACTTAATATCTTGATGATTTTTTGTCCATACAAATATACTTGTGTTAATTATGACCGGTTTTGTGGTCCAGTGTCACACATATCTCACTTTTTTTACATGAACACACACTTGTGTTTGGATCTGCTTGTCAGGCAATAAAGGCATAAACTGGTATATAGCTGATGAAGCAGATGGTAAAATATGTTCACTTTCATTTTAAGTGCACATGCAGCTTAGGAATCAATAGCACAAATCAATTTCTTTACAACATTCATTGTTTAAATAATTTTATTTTAGTCTGATTTTATTTGCCTCTGCTTCATGTAATAGATTTATTTTAAAGCATTGGGGAGTTAAATTTGTGATGCAATTGATATATGTAGTTATACGTCTTCTGTGATTACAGCTACTATATATGCCCATTGAAAATGAACGCATTTTAGTACAATGCAAATACATTAAAGAACTAGAGATATGATGACTAGTTGCCTATAAGTATTGTAATGGTGCAAAAAGTCAAACTTCAGAGGCATGTCATCAATAACCTTTAATGGGATGTAAATGTACATCCAAGCTTAGCTGCAGGAATCTGCGAGGGCAATGGGCAAGAACATTGGTATACCCAGGGCAAGCTAAGTAACAATTACCCTTGTATGGTTGTCTATTTACAATAAACATTAGTGCTGTCAAAAATGAATGATTAATCCAAGTGACTAATCAAAAAAATAAAAATGAAAAATAACTCATAATCCTGATACCTTCTTGATTGATACCTTCCTGTCTGCTATGTCCAGTGTTGGGGGGTAACGAGTTACAACGTTGGTATAGCCTAAAACATTGTCAATCGCAAACGCTAATTTATTCAAACGTTTCAATACCGAACTACCTACAGTAGCTTAATTTGCGGAGGAAGAAGAGAAAGCACCCATTTGATAAATGAGCCCGTCAGTGGCGGATTGAGACAGTAAATCAGGCCAGGAATCTGACTCCACCCCAGGCCACATCTGTTGCTGCAGTCACCACCACCCAATTAATGTGTCCACCAGACTGCTAAACTCTTTGGCTCTTTCAGTTGTTTGAATTGGGGGATACTTAAAAAATAAATAAAAATCCTTAGACTGTGGATGGGTAAAATAATCAAATGAAGTATCAATAAGTATAAGGCATTCACTGTCTCTATCATCTTTCCCTTAACCCCCCTCTTTCTCACTCTGCACATTGAGTTTCTCTGAAATATGAAATAACCACTTTCAATAATTTATATTAATTATGCAGCCATCAATTGTCCCAATGATCACAGTCCTACTACTGATGACCTTATTAATCATAAAAGCACATATTTTTCTAAGAGTATAGCCAGCATGTTTAGTTTTGCTTATAGCTTAAACTTTACCTGAAGGTGTCATGCTGTCTGGTCTCTGTTTCCCTGGGTGTCCACTAGTGGCCTCACCTCCCCATAGGCACCTCACCATAGGCATTACAATTCCCACTAGCCTTGTCCCTTCATCGCAGCAATTGCACTCCTGTTAATTGCACTCAGGTGTCTTCACTTGTTAGTAATTATCCTCCCTATATTAACCAGTCCTTTTCTGTTTGTTTGCATGGACTCCTTACTTTCCGTCACCTAGTTTCCTCGCGTTCCTAGTCTTCGAGTTCCTGTTCTTGTTCCTGTTTGTTTGTTTGTTTGTTTCTGTTTTGGATTGATGTTTGGTTATGACCCCAGCTTGTTTTTGACTCTTATTTGGATTACCCAATAAAACCACACTGCATTTGGATCTCTCGTCTCCTGTGTTTCCCTGAATTCCGATCGTGACAGAAGGTTCCAGCTCTGACTCAAAAGCTGAACGGTCCACTCCCTCCTGCTCAACAGCAGGAGCACTTGCAGCACTAGTGCTACTGTTGCTTCCTTCGTCACCTTCAAAATAAATAAGCATTGTACACTAGGCTACATAATGTAGGCTAGAAATGGAAAATCTAAATTTCTGGTCAAATTTGGCACTAAAAAAAATACTGTATCCTCATATGTAAAATGGCTCTAGGTTACTAATGTAACCCTAGTTCCTCGCAGAAACGAGATGTCGAACACTTTGGGGAAACGCCTTTGGCAAGATCAACTCGGAATATCGTGTGCAATCTGTCCAATGGAAGGGCGTGATGTCACAGGCGGGGTGGCATAGCGACCAGGAAGCTATAAAGGCACGTGCCACACAGCTGACTTCAGCTTCGAGTAGGGAAGCAAGCGCCGGCAGGGGTGCCGGGAGTATGGCTCTGCGACGCAGCGTCTCGTTCCTTCGAGGAACTAGGGTTACATTCATAACCTAGAGGCGTTCCTCTTCAGGAACTCGAGCGCTTTGGGGAACGATGTGACAACGCTGCCAGACTACCAAGCCCCTGCCTAGTGTGTATCCAAGAAGCACAGCTAAGGCAACAGGACAGAAGAGCCAGGAGCAGCTGGCATATCAAGATTGTAAAATCTGGCAAATGTAGAGGGCGTGGACCATCCGGCAGCATTGCAGATGTCCAAGAGGGACACACCTGCTAGAAAAGCTTTAGAGCCTTGGCTCAAAAAAGAAGGGGGAAGACCAGAGGACTCATAGGAGATGTTGATAGCCTCGACTATCCAACGACTAAGGGTCTGCTTAGAGGCAGGAAAACCCTTTTTAGGAAGACCATAGCAAACAAGCAATTGGTCAGATTTTCTCCACAGGGCAGCTCTGTGGACGTATGCTTCCAGCACTCAAACTGGACACATACTGTTTAGCTTCTCCTGGTCTGGCTCCCAAAAGGGAGGAGGACAGAAGGCCTGCAGTACTATGGGTTGTGGCGTAACAGAGGGAACTTAAGGAACATAACCCCCTCGAGGGTATAAGAATGCTTTGGCCATACCAGTGGCAAAGTCTAAGTAGGTAAGGGCCACCGAGAGGGCCTGAAGATCTCCAACTTTCTTTAGAGAAGTAATAGCCAGTAACAGGGCAGTCTTAAGGGTCAGATGTCTATCTGATATATCTTGTATTGGCTCAAATTGAGCTTTACAAAGAGCCTCTAACTCCACAACCAAGTCCCACGGGGGAATACAGGACCATACTGGAGGTCTCAGCCTCAGTGCACCGCAGAGGAAACATGTAACTGGGGGGTGTCTACCCACTGACTGACCATTGAAAGGGATGTGGGAAGCAGCTATGGCCGCCACGTACACTGTTCGGACATTCTAGCTTACTGCTCTGCACTTTGCTTCTTATTTCTGTACTTTTCTCTGATTTTTCTAAGATTTTTACTTCAGCAGATCAGCACAGTGCTCAAACAACAGATGTTTGGCACAAACGCTAAAACTAAAAACATTGGGACTGGAATAATACTACAAAAAGAAGACTTTGTCTCCCACTGCTAACAGCTTACATTCCGGAGATGGGAAAACAACTGCCTACATTCAAACAGAAGAGAGAGAAAATGCCTCCTGTTGGATCTACTTGTTGCATGAACTGCTGCAAACTTCTACAAAGAATTGTGATTTTTGAAACAAAGTTACTTTCTGGACTTCCTAAACAGACGGAACACTTAGCAGACCGTCGTCATGGACCCTCTCATCATACAGTCGGTGAGTCCCATGAATCTTCTGAATCTCAACAGTTTATTCCAAGTATAGAGGAACAAGCCGAAACTGATCGCCACACTAATCGATGGCACAAACAGGGAGCGAGACCCAAAGTAACACGAAATATCAGATTGTCACGAGTTTCTCGTATTGCTGCCATAGCTTCCTCTACCCCAGATTCGACTATGACAAGGCTTGTAAATGCTGGTATTCTACCACCCCCTATACATCTGGAGAACAGATTTAAAGCATTAATAAATGTGGGTGAGGAATCCCCAAATGCATTTAAACATGGATCTCATCAGCCAGCAGCTAACGTCGCTACTAACAGGCGCTCAAGGACGAGCAGACAGCGGCTTTCAGCTCAGAGCGCAGCCGAGCCAAGGACTCTGATAGTGGGTGACTCTGTTATCAGAAACAGCCGTAGCAGGACTACAACAACATGCTGCCTTCCTCAAGCAATGGTCTCTGATGTGAACAAGGAACTTCAGAACATTCTGATGAAGCACAAGACTGCAAATCGAATCATCATCCATGTGGTGAAGAATGATATTAGGAAAGAGCAGTCAGAACTCCTTAAGAAGGACTTCATTGAACTCTTTGAAACACTTCAAAGACTCAAAGTTCAGTCGTTCATCAGTGGACCACTCCCAGCAAGGGGAACAAATATGTTTTCACGGTTGCTTGGGCTGAACACATGGCTACAAAGATCTTGTAATATAAAAGGAGTAAATTTCATCGACAGCTTCAATCTTTTCTGAGGCCATAGACAATTGTTTAAACCGGATGGCCTCCACCCAAAAAAACTTGGTGCAAGAGTGTTTAAGGACAATATCTACTTCTCCCTTCGTCATCCTTCAGCAGAGTATGTCAATCCATTCAGCACACACACACCGGGTCCGAGTCATCATGTGGTTGACATATCCCACAAGGACACTGATAACACCATGCAGCCAAAACAATCACTGCTGATAGACACTATCCCTGCTGAGCTCTGCCCACAGAGCTCCTCACAGACTGACCGTGATGTATCAAAACAGCTACAATATTCACCACCCAAGGACGACTTTCTGGAAGACAGCCAGGGAAGCCAGGACAACATATTACAGCCACTGGAAACACCAGAGACACAGTCCATCTAACCAGACACATTATCTCTCTCTCCAGCATCTCCACTTCTGTGCTTCTCACAGAAAATGGTGGAATTGGTGTATGTTGGGACTAAACTCTCCCACTCATTTGTTGCTAGCCCGCAGATATCAACAAAAAAACGGCAGGCCCCCCAACCACCAAAGCCTGTGGTCCCTGCTCCTGCAAGAGCTCTTCGACCACTGCCTCAACGCCAGGGCCCAAACCCTCTATCTGCTGAAGGTGAACCAAAAACAACTGATAGCAGCTCTCAGTGATATGTGTCGGGTCCCCGCTATAATAGCAGCAACATTCACAAATGCTTACAGATCAAGCGGGAACCCAGTGTGCCTGTAGCTTTCTCTATTTAAGTTTTATCACGTGATAGAAAGTCTAAGGCCTTCTCAAGCCGAAGGGCAAACTCATCTAATCTGCGGCCTATTATGCATCAAAATAAGATTGATGTAAAGACACAAAGCACTGCCATCAAGTTAACACTTTTAAACATTCGCTCACTAAAAAATAAATCATTTCTAATCAATGACTTTATAACCACAAACAATCTGGATTTTATGTTTCTAAATGAAACATGGCAAAATACTCTCCAGCCTTTGTTGAAGAGGTCACAGAAATGTTATCAATAATTTCCTCAGAGTTTGACTGTTTTGCAATTGCAGGGGATTTTAATATTCACATAGATAATGCAGAAAACAAAAACTACAAAAGAAATGATAACGGTTCTAAACACTTTTGACCTGATTCAGCATGTGCATGGACCCACACACAAAGGTGGACACACTCTAGACTTAATCATCAGTAGGGGTCTAAACATTTCATCCATTGTTATTAAGGACATAGCACTATCTGATCACTTCTGTATTTTCGTTGATATATTGATCTCTGCTACCACTGAATCTAGATCTGTCCCTGTCAGAAGGAGATGCATAAATGAGAACACAAGTGTACTATTTATGGAGGCTATATCTTTAACACCAAGCATTTCTGCAGACTCTGTTGATATTCTCCTTGATTCCTTCAACTCAAAAGTTAAGAATGTTATTGATGATATTGCACCAATAATAGTCAGTAAGAAAACAAACAGACAGAAATCAGTTTGGAGAAGATCAACAGCAGTTCAGACTATGAAAAGACAATGCAGAAAAGCCGAGCGGATGTGGAGGAAGACGAAACTTGAAATTCACTATAACATCTATAAAGACAGCCTTCATGATTTTATTGTGAAACTAGCCACAGCTAGACAGAATTTCTTCTCAAACCTTATAAACATCAACTTAAATAACACTCGTACTCTTTTTGCCACTGTTGAGAGACTGACAAACCCCCCAAGTCAGATTCCCAGTGATATGATCTCAGACTGCAAATGCAATGAGTTTGTTTCTTTCTTTTCTGAGAAGATCATAAATATCAGGAAGACGATTAGCACATCCTCAAGTAATGCAGAGGTCAGAAAGATTCGGCCAAAACATCAAAAAGATACTATGTCTATTTTTGAAACAATTGATAGCAAAATTCTGGAAGACATAGTGCAGCAACTAAAATTGTCAACCTGTTGTCTTGACACACTTCTTTTTTCAAAAGTGTGCTTGACTGCTTAAAAGCAGATCTCTTAGAAGTGGTGAATGCCTCACTTCTTTCTGGGACATTTCCAAACTCCCTAAAAACTGCAGTTAAGCCCCTCCTGAAAAAGACAAATCTTGATAACACAGTTTTGAGCAATTTTAGACCAATATCTAATCTTCCTTTTATATGCAAAATTATAGAAAAGGAAGTTTTTAATCAGCTGAACAAATACTTAAACTCAAATCGATACCTGGACAATTTTCAATCTGGTTTTCGACCGCATCACAGCACAGAGACGGCACTCATTAAGATAATAAATGATATTCGCTTAAATTGTGACTCTGGCAAAATATCAGTGCTGGCATTGCTAGATCTCAGTGCTGCGTTTGACACTGTCGATCATAACATACTACTAGAGAGACTGGAAAACTGGGTCGGGCTTTCTGGGATGGTACTCAAATGGTACAGATCATACTTAGAAGGGAGAGGCTATTATGTGAGTATAGGAGAGCATAAGTCTAAGTGGACGTCCATGACATGCGGAGTCCCACAAGGCTCAATTCTTGCACCGCTCTTGTTTAGCCTGTATATGCTTCCACTAAGTCAAATAATGAGAAAGAACCAAATTGCCTACCACAGCTATACTGATGATACCCAGATTTACCTAGCCTTATCTCCAAAGACTACAGCCCCATTTACTTCCTCTGCCAATGCATTGATGAAATTAAGAGTTGGATGTGCCAGAACTATCTTCAGTTAAATAAGGAAAAAACTGAAGTCATTGCATTTGGAAAAAAAGATGAAGTGTTCAAGGTGAATGCATACCTTGACTATAGGGGTCAAACAACTAAAAATCAAGTCAGGAATCTTGGTGTGATTCTGGAAACAGACCTTAGTTTCAGTAGTCATGTCAAAGCAGTAACTAAATCAGCATACTATCATTTTAAAAAATTGCAACTTGGACTTGGAGAAACTTGTTCATGCCTTTATCACCAGCAGGGTGGACTATTGTAATGGGCTCCACACTGGCCTTCCCAAAAAGACCATTAGACAGCTGCAGCTCATCCAGAACGCTGCTGCCAGGATTCTAACTGGAAAAAGATAATCTGAGCAAATCACACCAGTCCTCAGGTCCTTACACTGGCTTCCAGTTACATTTAGGATTGATTTAAAAGTACTTTTACTCGTATATAAGTCACTAAATGATCTAGGACCGAAATATATTGCAGATATGTTCACTGAATATAAACCTAACAGAGTACTCAGATCACTAGGATCATGTCAGTTAGAAAAACCAAGGGTTCACACAAAACAAGGGGAGTCTGCCTTTAGTTACTATGCTGTGTGACACTATGTGTTGTCGGTGCGCACCAACACATGAAGGCCTCTCAGGTCTGGGAGGAATTATCTCAATGCTCGATACACTGCTAGCATTTCTAGACAATTGATGTGCTATGTCTGATGGCGACCACTCCACAGACCGTGGGCAGGGTGGCCACTCATGACCGCACCCCAACCGGTGAGGGATGCATCTGTCGCTTGAGTTACACGGCGACCAAGAGCTCCCAGCACTGGGCCCTGATTCAAGAACCAAAGTTTGTTACATATGTCCAAGGCACGAAGGCGTCACCGCGTGACCTTGATAGTTCGTAATGGATTCCCCCTCAGGGAAAATCCCTTGGTCCCACGTTGGACGCAGCTGCCATAAGCCCTAACAGTCTCTGAAACTGCTTGACAGTGTGTGACTGGCCTTCTCTGACTCTCTTGACTGAGGTAAGGATTGACTCGATCCGAGCAGGAGACAGACATGCCTGCATCCTGGTCGAATCCCACACTATGCCTAGATAGGTGGTTCTCTGAACTGGAGAAAGTACAGTCTTCTTGGCATTCAGTCTCAAACCCAGCTCCCCCATATGGGCAAGAACGACATCTCGATGTCGAACCGCCATCTGCTCTGATTGAGCTAAAATCAACCAATCATCAATATAGTTCAGAATGCGGATGCTATGCATACGGAGGGGTAACAGAGCCGCATCTACACATTTCGTGAACGTGCGGGGTGAAAGTGCAAGGCCAAAGGGAAGTACTCAATATTGATAGGTCTTGCCCCCGAAAGCGAACCTCAGAACCTTCTTGTGTTGTGGAAGGATGGATATGTGGAACTATGTATCTTTGAGATCTATTGTGACAAACCAGTCCTCGGATCTGATTTGAGCTACAACCTGTTTGACAGTGAGCATTTTGAACTTAAGTGACATTACTGAGAGGTTTAGATGACATAAGTCTAAGATCGGATGCAACCCCCCATCCTTCTTTGGAACTATGAAATACCGGCTGTAAAACCCGGACTCCCTGTCTAGAGGGTTACTGTCGGTGTAACCCCATTGAATTTCGGCGGTGGATGGCTGAACTGAATGCGATAGCCTCTTTCTACTGTGTGCAGGACCCATTGAGATACATTTGGCAGTAGTTTCCATGCTGCTAAATAATGTACTAAGGGAATCAGTCTCTCGAGACTGACCTCTGTTGTAAGAGGCCCCCGAAGGGGTGGCAAGCGCTCCAGCTCCGCTACGCTCGTGGGTGGAAATAACTGGGAATGGCGCTCGCGGGAGACCGCTGTGTCCTGAAACACTGGCAGGGTTGGCAGACCGGCCTCCAGAGGGCACAGAGGTGAGATGGGCACCATATAATGAGGTGGACACCGCTCTACCCCAGTGGGGGATACCCTCACTTCCCATCCTTCCACAACTGGGGCAAGTCGTGGCCTAATGGTTAGAGAGTCGGACTCCCAATCGAAAGGTTGTGGGTTCTAGTCTCGGGCCGGCAGGAATTGTGGGTGCGGGGGAGTGCATGTACAGTTCTCTCTCCACCTTCAATACCATGACTTAGGTGCCCTTGAGCAAGGCATCGAACCCCCAACTGCTCCCCGGGCGCAGCAGCATAAATGGCTGCCCACTGCTCCGGGTGTGTGCTCACAGTGTGTGTGTGTGTGTTCACTGCTCTGTGTGTGTGCATTTCGGATGGGTTAAATTTCTGAGTATGGGTCACCATACTTGGCTGAATGTCACGTCACTCACTCTCACTCTCACCTCTGGGTCTTTGTCGAGGACTTCTTAGCTTCGATTAATTGCACGAAGATCTGATTTGTCTTTGGAATTCCCCGACTCAGACACGGGTGGCGACGCTCTGCTTTTGAGCCTCGCGGTATGAGCCCATGAGAGCGACGAGGGAGGAAACTCTGGAATGCCGCCGCCGGTTTACGTACCTCCTGGAACCTGTCGAAGACAGTATTGACTGTGTTGCCGAACAGGCCCGAGGACTGAAGCGGGGCATCCAGGAGGCAGACCCTGTCACGTTCTCTTATTTGAGACAGGATCAGCCATAAATGCCTCTCCGCGGCCACCAAGGCTGCCATAGACTGCCCAATCACTCGAGCGGTCTCTTTGGTGGCGCAGAGGGAAAGATCAGATTGAGTGGAATATTGAGAGTCGGGGCCGAAGAGACGGGTGGTTCCATGATCTCGCTATCTCTTCATGGACATCGGAAAAAAGGGACATTGCTAAATTTCAGGCAATAAGCTATCACTGTCATTTTGTTCATTCACTAAACAAGGCTTAACTTGTGACCAATGATACCAGCTATCTGTTCCTACACCCTTCCCTTTAAGGCACAAACTTGTATCTGTTGTTAAAAGTATCTCATATGGTCCTTCCCACCTAGGCTCTAAACCTTTCCTAGCAATTCGTTTGACCATAACAAAACTACCTAACTCGGGAATGTGTGGAATGTCAGTAGTGGTGTCTTTTTCTTCCCACTGCTGCTGAGCTTCTCGCACCTTCTGGATGTTTTCTTTGGTAGCTCTGTCCAGCATAGTGAGATATCTTCTTAACTTTTAGACAGTCACATGGATGGCTCCCTATCAAAGCAGGGATGAAAAGTCGATTGTCTCTTTTTTTCTTACTCTTACAGAGGGGCGCTTATTCCTATTGTGAACACAAAATTCCCTCAATGAGCTGATGAACTTCTGTCCACGTCTTTCCTCGAGATGTGTCATCATTGTTTTTGACATTTAAATGATGGGCCTTTACCTTCTGCTCCACCTCCTTTAGCCCAACAGTCTTTTATGATTTGGCAAGGCTTTCCACAATTGTGGCAGACCTTCAACATCTTATCTGCATCAGTGTTGGATTGAACGAATGTCACTCCTCTTCGATTTCGATTTTTCCTTCATCCTTGTTTGATCTAATAGCCATTTCTAGACGACCAGCCCATTGTATAATTTGGTCAAATGTTTCTCCTGGATTGACTCCAAGTAATAAGGCTTGTTGATATTTTGTGCTAAAACCATCCACAAGTGTGTCAGTAAACTGTACATCATCTCTGTCTGTTTTTTTCTTAGCACAGCGAGATCATCTTTCATAAGCATTCCATTTACGCAGGGCATATTCATCTGGAGATTCATCCTCTTTTTGCTTAATCAATGTAACTGATATGAAAGGTATCTTGGATTACTTTTCGGAACTCATCTAAGGCTCTCCAAAAACCCAGGGGTTGTCCCTGGCCATCAACCCACAAGTCTATCCTTTGGGCTGTCGTTATTGACGCTGGCAAGCGTTCCCATCTGTCTCTTGGGATTTTAGCTTTCACAATAGTGTGTATGTCTTTTAGTGACATTTGATGTGCTTCAACCAAGGAATCTAATTCTCGCCAAAACTCTGTGTTTGGATCTTGTCTTTTCAGAGGATGCAAAGCTGTAAGAATGGCTTGACGTTGTCCTGGTGTGAATGGTCTATCTTCCATCATCATTTCAGATAGTAATTCTTCGTTTTTAACAGCAGGTGAAGAGAATTCAGGACCAACCTTATCAACTTTGATCATGTCGTCTTCTCGTCTCATCACCCCAATCAGAGGCAGGTGCTGGTGCATATTGCGACATGTCTCTGTTTGGCTGGGCTGTTTTGGATCTGGTTATTACTGGAGCAGCCTGTGCAGATGCAATAAATATTTTGTCAACTGGCCCTCCATTTGGCTTACTAGAAACTTTACATTGTCCTGGCAAGTTGGATAAATTGGGTTGTATGGAGGAGGCATTACAGTTTTTGCTGAGTTTACTGGTTCTTGCAAATATTTTCTTTCAGCCTCGGCTATTATATTTGTCCAACCTGGATCAAATTAATCTTCAATGATTGTGTTATCCTTTTCTGAACATGTAATAGACATGCTTTTATTCAACTTGTTATATGCTTCAATCTGAGGCTTCATTGTTCAAAAAGTGGAACTGGACTCCTATCTGAACTGCAACAAATCCCACCTTGTTTGACAATCCAGTGAGTTGCTGGAAAGGATTTCAACTTGACTGAGTCTTTTTGGATCATGAACCATTTAAACTTTTCATCCAAAGAAGCATAAACATTCAGTCCTTTCTTCAAAAACTTTGCTTGCTTCTTATTCTTATTTTCCAAGTACCAAGCAGATATGGTTCTGCTGTTGCAGCCAGTCTCTGTAATTTTTTCAGAGGATCTGTGTCTCAGTCTCTCAGCAGCAGGGATATATTTAACTCTGTGTGTGCATGTGAGTATCTGTGTATGTGTGTGGGTGTGTGTGCTGCTGAAAGGATGGGTCCTGCCCTCCCCTCTCTTCCTCTCTCTCTAGCTGACAACTCAAAATAAAACAAAGAAAGATAAAGAGAACAAAGTTAAATCCTAAATATTCTTATAATTCCCTTTTTTTCTTTTCTTTTCTTTTCAGTTGAGCTGATTCGTCTCTTTCCCCAACATTGAACAGCTTTACTGTCAAAATCAGAAGGCCCACGATTATAGCCACTATAATTCATAAAGGTACCTTTTTACTTTAGCGTGAGAAACTTGTTGTCTTTGCCAGCTGTATGTTCGTTTCTCCGTTTCTCCGTTTTCTCTGTTTCTCCATTTCTCTGTGGCTTTAACAGTGACCATAGATTATATACCACTGACCAAGTTCCTTACAAGGTACGGAAACATGTTGGTTTGTTCAAAATAGAATATATAGCTCATGCTTACATCAGTTGATATATTTATACATACATACACTGGTGGAAGAACAAACCACCCAATGCATCAGTGGAACACGTTACATGTCCACACTCCTGCATGTACACATTCTGGTATGGTCAAAATTTGCTCTTCTCCCTGTGTCTGTCCTATATGTTCATGCAGACTTTAACTCATGCAGTAAAACTTCGTCATGCACTAAAACTTCACAAATAAATATAAGTGATATTAAAATAAGAATACCCGGGTGAAGAGAAAGGCGGAGGTGTCAACTGATCACCACCTGGTGGTGAATTGGATCCGATGGCGGAGGAGGAAGCTGGACAGACTCGGCAGACCCAAACGTACTATGAGGATCTGTTGGGAACTTTTGGCCGAGCCCCCTGTCAGAGAGATAATCAACTCCCACCTCCGGCAGAGCTTCGACCGGATCCTGAGGGAGTCTGGAATGGTTGGAAGACCATTTCAGGTGACTACCTCTTGAAGCTCATCAAGAGAATGCCAAGAGTGTGCAAAGCAGTCATCAAAGCAAAAGGTGGCTTTTTTGAAGAACCTAGAATATGACATATTTTCAGTTGTTTCACACTTTTTTTGTTATGTATATAATCCCATATATAATTCCACATGTATTAATTCATATTTTTGATGCCTTCAGTGTGAATCTAAAATTTTCATAGTCATGAAAATAGAGAAAACTCTTTGAATGAGAAGGTGTGTCCAAACTTTTGGTTTGTACTGTATCTATGGTGGAACTCTCTCAGTCCATCTCTGCGGTGGCAATTAATTGTCAGCTGTTACCCTCCGTCACACATTCCACAGTCTCAGTAAAACGCATCATCTCTGGACGACACACTGAGAACATTGACTTTCTCCTCACCGACACTCCTGCTGCTCCTGTGGTTTTGGGTCATCCCTGGCTGGTGCTCCATAATCCCCACATAAACTGGGGAAAAAAATACTGTCTTGTCCTGGAGTGAATATTGTCATGCGTCATGTCTGTTATCTGCATGTTCTCCTGTGTCTTGTTCTGTGTTACAGGATGATCACACTGACCTGCCTAACGTGCCACGTGAGTACCTCGATCTGAAGAGAGTGTTCAGTAAGTCACGGGCTGCTTCTCTACCTCCGCATCGTCCCTATGACTGTGCTATAGAATTATTGTCAGGTACATCTCCGCCTAAAGGCAAATTATATTCGCTTACCCATCCGGAGAGGGAGGTCATGGAGAAATATATTTCTGATTCTCTTGCAGCCAAGATTATCTGCCCTTCTTCCTCTTCAGCGGGTGCGGGATTTCTTTTTTTTCGTAAAAAAGAAAGACGGCTCTCTTCATCCCTGTATTGACTATCAAGGGTTGAATGACATAGCGGTGAAGAATACTTATCCTTTACCATTGATGTTGTCGGCTTTCCAGCGTCTGCAGGGGCATAATTTTTCACGAAATTGGATCTCCGTAACGCTTATCATTTGGTTCGCATAAGGGAGGGGGATGAATGGAAGACCACTTTTAATACCCCCCAGGGGGCACTTTGAATATCTAGTTCTTCCTTTTGGCCTTTGTAATGCCCCTGCGGTATTCCAAGCACTCGTCAACGATGTGTTGAGAGATATGGTAGATCAGTTCATTTATGTCTACCTGGATAACATACTGATATTTTCTCATTCTCTCCAGGAATATGTTCAACACGTCAGGCGAGTGCTTCAGAGGTTGTTAGAGAATGGGCTTTTTGTCAAGGTGGAGAAATGCGTTTTCCATGCACAGTCTGTTCCCTTTTTGGGATACATCATCTCGGCTGAGGGGGTGCACATGGATTACGACAAGATCCAGGCAGTGGTAAATTGGCCAACCCCAGAGTCTCTTAACCTGTTAGTCAGCACCCCCCATTATGTGACTCACAGCTGAAAGTGCTCTAACTAACTTATAATTGTAATAGTTTCCTACTTAAGTGTGTTACAAACATAATTGTGGTGTCTTTAGAAAGAAGACCCTTTGGGCTTCACTTTTTATCAACCAGATTTGATAATGCTCAAAAATATTAAAAGTTATAGACACTGAAGTGCCTTGAATTTTTTTTACCACTCTTAAATACTTTTTTATTTGATATAAAAATACATGAAATGAGTCCTGGAGAAATCTAGAAAAGTAATGGGTTGAAAGCCACATGTCTCATGAGTTTCTTTTTAAAATTTGAATAAAATATAATGAAAAATGAGACTCCTGCAAATATTTTTTATGAGACTATGTCTACACCCCCCACCCCCCAAATATAAGAAAATATATTTCCCAATAGTATTGAAGGCTTCTACAAACTATGTTTAGTCAGTAAACATACCACTGCATAGTTTTTTTTTTTTTTCAATTATAAAACACTAGACAGAAATTTAGACATCATATAAATGATTTATTTGAGAACTAGAAAAATACAATGGGTCTCATTCATGAAACATTTGTAAATATACGAGTAAATATCTGAGTGATTTGCGCATAAAGAGAACTTTCCGAAAACTCTTCTCCTGATTCAGATGTGATAGTGAAATGTGTGTGTGTGTTAATGAATTCCAATCAGTCGTAAATGGGACGCGCGTGCACGCTCACTCTCACTCTCAATTACCATAAATCCTGCCTATTAAATCCGACTGACAACTATATATGAGCATCATATTATGACACCAAACGAAGGATTTCAACATGTCTTCTCAAAAGCGACTGAAAAAGAAACATTTCTCAGCTGCAGAAATTGAAGTTTTATTATCAGATGTTCATTCAAAACGCCACATTTTATTTTCAAGCGTACTAGTGGCGTATCAGTTCCTAAAAAAAGAAGTTTGGCAGCATATTGCAGATCCTATTACTGGCTCTCATAATAAAAGTTAAAAGAAAAACCGTATGTAATTAATATATATAATATTTTCTTCAAAATGCTGTGTAAATATGTACCCGATTAAGGTGAATTAAAATGCAGCCGTATTAATGAGCAAAACGTTCAGACGTTAAACGCACTATTTATGCGTGGCCGGGAGCAGGTGTAGATTTCTTTCGTACCAACTAACATTTGGAAAATACGAAGGTTTTAATGAATCCGACAATTTACGCCAAAACCACTTTACACGCGATTTACACAAAAATTTGTTCTGCTCGTGTTTTATGAATGAGACCCAATAAGAATAATTTGAGTAAGAAAAATAAGAATAATAAGAAAAATAAAAAAAAAGATTTAACTTTGCCAATTATAGAACAATCCTGAGATTGCTAAAGATGCTTATTTTACAATGAATTACTATGCAAATAAGAGCTGATGTGCTGATGGCCACTTATACAGATGGTAATAACACAAATGTGCCAAAGTAAATAATGCACTCTCTTTGATAGCTGTGATCATTCAGTAATAGCGAGCTGATTTGGGCTGATTTGCACTCAAACAGATGGTAATCATGCAGATACATTCACATTCAACATAAAACACACTCTCACATATATAAAAACTGTTTAAAAATAAAAGAATCAAAGGAATTTGCTGTAAGTTCCGCCTCCATCAGCTGACAGGTGTGTCAGAGCGCGTCACCAGTTCCGAGGAGACAGCGCCAAATTCAAATAAACTATCTTCTGCCTATTTTTCATTCATTCTTTTTTCCGGTGGATCGCCTCATTCTGTTTGTGACAATGTACGCTGCAAAACCATGCTGTGTTTTTACTACCAAGACATAGTTTCCGACCGTGAGTTATTCCATAACGGACGCAAACAATTCTCTCGCTGAAGAAATGAAACGTAAACAAAGGAAATATGATCCATATTACAACGTTATTGCTTCGTTGGACTAAACGTTCTTCATGAGATGTCGTTCAGTGGACCCTTACCTCCCCAACTAAACTGGGATTTACAGCTGTGGATGTGTTTATGACTCATTATTGCGACGGATCTGGTATGTACAGCGTTTTCATTGCTTATTTTTTTATGTGTACTGCTTACACAAATGTAGCAAATACAGTCTTTATAAGCTTTCCATTGAAAAACAGCGATCTGTCGTCGATACTTGAGGCTTACATCTTTATAATGATACATAGTTTGTCAAGATTAAATTTGTCCTGTTTTATTTAATCTATTCATAATCACTGACACGTGCGTGTGGAGAGGCTTTAAGGACGAGGGCATTCTGGTGCAGGCTAACAGGTTTTAAGGCCCTGCAGAGGTTTCTGGGATTTGCCTATTTCTACCGGCGGTTTATTCGCAATTTCAGGCAGCTAGCCGCCCCTTTGACTTCCTTAACTTCCATCAAGACTGCTTTCAGGTGGTCTAGTGCAGCAGAAGCTGTATTTTCCAAACTAAAAATCGGTTTCATTTCAGCTCCCATCCTTATTGCCCCTGATCCTTCCCAGCAGTTCGTGGTGGAGGTTGACGCGTCAGATGTAGGGGTTGGTGCGGTTTTATCCCAGCGCTCCCTCACGGACGGTAAGGTGCATCCTTGCACGTATTTTTCTCACCGTTTGTCCCCCGCCGAGCGTAATTATGACATTGGTAACAGAGAGCTGTTGGCAGTCAAGCTCGCTTTGGAAGTGGCATCATTGGTTGGAAGGTTCGGGGGTTCCTTTTATTGTTTGGACCGATCACAAAAATCTTGAATACATCAAGTCCGCTAAAAGATTAAACTCTAGGCAGGCTCGGTGGGCTCTTTTTTTTGGTCGTTTTGATTTTTCTATTTCTTATCATCCAGGTTCTAAGAACATCAAACCGGACGCGTTATCCGGTATTTTTGATGTTTCGGATCGCCCATCTTTTTCCAAACCCATTGTACCACAGAAAGTCTTTATTTCTGCAGTCATGTGGGAGATCGAGTCAAAGGTTGGCACAGCCTCGTAAGGGGTAATGCCCCCGCCCAGATTCCCACCAGGTCGGTTGTATGTGCCAGAGGCTTTAAGGTCCGAAGTTATCCGAGGTAGCTTGCCATCCTGGGGTTAATCGTACCAAGTCTCTCGTTAAACAGCAGTTTTGGTGGCCAGCCATGGCTCGTGACTGTCATGGTTTTCGCTGCCTGAAGGAACACGGAGCCGAGGATAAACGAAATAAGGCTTTTATTATATCCAACACAGGAGATATCCAACATGGAGCACAGAGGTAGGCACACGTTAGTAGCAAATGAAGAGACCCGACAAAACAGAACTGAAAGGACAAGGCTTATGTACAGCGGATAATGGGGAAACACAGGTGGATGGAATCACTAAATTAACACACATGAGGAAGAGAATAGACACACCTGGGAACTAATCAAACCAAAACACGGAAAGACAGAAACTGGGTCACGGGCAAAAACACACTAAATGAGTCCAGGTGTGACAGTACTCCCCCCTCCCGGTAGGTGTGTCCTCGCACCGTAGAAACAACCGAGGGAGGCGTGGGTGGGAACTTGGGAGGAGGTTCCGGTGGAGGACGGACTCCCAGGAGGGGGCCAGCAGACAGGGACCACGGAGGAAGGAGCCAGGGAGGAGACAGGAGCAGGAGGAGCCAGATGGTCCACCAGAGACCAGCCAGGACGGAGATCCAAGGTGGAGTCGACGGCGGGAGGAGCCATGGTGAAGGAGGGGTCAACGACACCAGGGGGCCGACAGGCGGAGACTGCACCGGTGGGTGAGGAGCCCAAGATGGAGCAGCACAGCCGCAGAGCCAGGGGGACGTCGAGGTTCCGGAGGGCCTAGGTGGAGCTGAAGGCTCAGGCGACCAAGGTGGAGGCGGGGTCCTGGCAGACCGCTGTGGAGCCGGAGTGACCGAGGGTGGAGGTGGAACCGGAGGGAAGGAGGAGCCTGACAGAGCCGGAGGGATGGAGTGACGAGGTGGAACCAGAGGAGTGGAGTCCCGAGGCGGCGGATGGTCGACGACTGACCAAGGTGGAGCTGGAGGGACGAGGGAGCCCGGTGGGATGACAGGCCATGGTGGAGACGAGGGAGCTAAGAGCCAAGGCGGAGCCGCTGGGTCGAAGGACCGAGGAGGAGTCCAGGGCTCGGAGGCTGGAGGCGGAGACAGGGCCTTAATGCGCCAAGGCGGAGCTGGAGACTGGCAGTCCAGCGGCGAACCATCGCGCCCCGATGGCGCGGACTGAGGGTGAGCTGCGGGACTGACTGGCACCAGCAGGGATGGCGAGGAACTGGCTGGTCTAGGAGGAGGAGAGAGGAGAAGGATGGGAGGAAGGACAGGAGGATCAGGACTGGACGGAACCAGCGAAAGAGTAGAGGGACCAGCAGGTTTGGGAGGAGGCGGGAGAGGGAGGCTGGGAGGGAATATAGGAGACACAGAAGATTCAGGGCTGGGTGGAACCAGCGGAGACACAGATGATTCAGGGCTGGGCGGAACCAGTGGTGAAACAGAAAAATCATGGCTGGGCGGAACCAGCGGAGACACAGAAAATTCAGAGCTGGGCGGAACCAGCGGAGACACAGAAGATTCAGAGCTGGGCGGAACCAGCGGAGACACAGAAGATTCAGAGCTGGGCGGAAACAGCGGAGAAACAGGAAACTCAGGGCTGGGTGGAACCAGCGGAGACACAGGAAACTCAGGGCTGGGCGGAACCAGCGGAGACACAGGAAACTCAGGGCTGGGCGGAACCAGCGGAGAAACAGAAAATTCAGGGCTGGGCGGAACCAGCGGAGAAACAGAAAACTCAGGGCTGGGCGGAACCAGCGGAGAAACAGAAAACTCAGGGCTGGGCGGAACCAGCGGAGAAACAGAAGACTCAGGGCTGGACGGAACCAGCGGAGAAACAGAAGACTCAGGACTGGGCGGAACCAGCGGAAATGGAGCAGAGGAAATGACTGGAGGAGGTAGGAGTGGGAGACTGAGAGGGTATACAGGGGAGTCAGGGCTGGACGGAACCAGCGGAGAAACAGGAATATTAGGGATTACCTCCATAGACCAGTCCATCAGATCCAGAACTTGCTCCATATGACCTTCAGAGACTGCATACAGCTCACCCTCAGTCGCAGGAGTGTGGGCAGGGCCTTCCTCCACGCCCTCGATCTCCACTAGGACTCCCACGATGCACGGTGTTGCCGGCTCACACACCTGGTCAGTCGCGCTCTCGAGATCCGGCTCCCTGTCGGTGAATGGCTCGGGCTCTGCGGCTGCGGTGGGCTCTGGCTCCGTGTGGCGGGGTGGTGGCTGGCTGGTCTCTGGGTCGGGAGTGGGACTGGCGAGATCCACTATCGGGCAGACGGTGAAAGATGAGCCATTTCTCGCCAGAGTCCACTCCACAAATGCGGCGAAATCCTCCAGAGGACCATCTTCGGACGACAACGCTCTGCACTTGGAGTTCAGGCTGGTGTTGTAGAAGGTGCAGAGCGCGTCGTCCGGGTAGCTGGTGGCATTAGCTAATAGAAGAAACTGTCTGGTATGGTCCTCGAGAGAACGTCCTTCCTGCTTCAGCAGGAGGATGAGGAATTCGGGACGATAGAGGGGATCCATAGAAACTAAGAAAAGAAAAGACTGTGAAAAAACGAAAGCAAAACGGAGGGAAAGACACGCGGTTTTAAACTTTCTTCTTGGGTCGGGTCTTCTGTCACGGTTTTCGCTGCCTGAAGGAACACGGAGCCGAGGATAAACGAAATAAGGCTTTTATTATATCCAACACAGGAGATATCCAACATGGAGCACAGAGGTAGGCACACGTTAGTAGCAAATGAAGAGACCCGACAAAACAGAACTGAAAGGACAAGGCTTATGTACAGCGGAAAATGGGGAAACACAGGTGGATGGAATCACTAAATTAACACACATGAGGAAGAGAATAGACACACCTGGGAACTAATCAAACCAAAACACGGAAAGACAGAAACTGGGTCACGGGCAAAAACACACTAAATGAGTCCAGGTGTGACAGTGACGTTCGTCTTTTTTTTTTTTTGGCTTGCTCTGTCTGTGCTGTTTGAAGTCTTCTAATCGACCCCCTGCTGGACTCCTTTAGCCGTTGTTAGTCCCTTCGAGACCCTGGTCCCACATTTCGCTAGATTTCATTTCGGGTCTCCCTCCCTCACAGGGAAACACGGTGGTTTTGACCGTGGTGGACCGGTTCTCAAAGGCAACTCATTTAATTTCTCTGCCTAAATTACCTTCTGCCAGTGAAACAGCAGTTGCTGTCATAGATCACGTTTATTGCTTACATGGCCTCCCAACGGACGTGGTCTCTGACCGGGGACCTCATTTTGTTTCAAAATTTTGGAGAGAATTTTGTAAATTACTGGGGGCGACTGTAAGTCTTTCTTATGGATTTTATCCTCAGAGTAATGGTCAGACAGAGAGGGCCAATCAAGATCTAGAACGAGTGTTGCGATGTTTGGACTCTCAGAACCCCTCCTCTTGGAGCCAGCAGCTCTCATGGGATGAGTACACAATACACAAAACACATAACTCATTACCAGTTTCAGCTACGGACCTATCGCCTTTTCAGTGTAGTTTAGGGTACCAGCCACCACTTTTCCCTCCCACGGCACCCACGGTTCCCTCTACCCACGCATTTATCCAAAAGGTGCCAACGCACCTGGACCAAGGCCAGATTGACCCTGCTCCAGGTGGGGGCACGCACCAAGGTTCAGGCTGATCGCCACCGGTCGAAACCTCCCGTCTACGTCGTAGGTCAAAAAGTGTGGCTTTCATCAAAGAATATTCCTCTCCGATCCGTAAGTAATAAGGGGGTACTGTCACGGTTCATGGGTCAGTGCGTTCATCCTGCTTCTCTGTCTGATTGTGTGTCTGATATTCTGTCTGATTTGTGCTGCCTTTAAGTTTGGCTGGCAATCCTGTTGTTGGTTCATTGATTATCGTCTGTCTCTCTTGTCTAGTTATCTCGATCATTGTGACAGTCTCAAGCACATTTCATGTTTCTATGGCAACTAGTGAAGGACACAATGACATCGACCACCAAACCGCGCTTTACATTTTCTCCCATTTTTATAATAATATAAATGAACCGATTAATCTTAACATTTTTGTGGTCAGATTCAGACTCGACGCAGAGTAGAGAGCACAGAGTTGATAGCAAATAAATAACGTCAGCGGCCATGGCACTGAACGAGCAGTCGTTATTATAGTTCAAAGGGGCAAACAGTCAAAGTTATTATGCGAGTTAACTCGAGTCAGAATGGAAATGTGCACAGTTAACATTTGTCATCCATCACTGTGACATCAAGTAGACTTTTGAAGCTGAAATAATGAGTGGACTAAGCTTGGACTTGGAATAACGAGAGGAATAACATGGAAAACCTTCTTGTCTGAGGATCGTAATGCATCACAGGCAGTCAGGTACAAGGAAGAGATACTACGGCTCCTTAAATTAGGTAATTTCGCAACAGGTTTATTGACTTGTAATAGCAATTTAAGGTGGAGTATGTGACAATCGGATCCAGTCGGGTCTGTGTCTTCCTGGCAGGTTCATGTACAGCTTTCAATTAATAGACATGCCCAAGTCGGGTCCGGGTAGGCATATCTCGGATCTACACGGGTTCGGGTCCAGCTCATGAAATAATAGACGGGTTCGGGTCGGTTCGGTGTAGTATATTGCAGGTCTCTTTCGGGTTCCTGATGATATCTCCCAAGGGTAACATGTAAAGCATGAAGAGTAACAGCCCTAGTACTGAGCCTTGAGGTACTCCATACTGAACTTGTGATCAATATGATACCTCTTCATTCACTGCTACGAATTGATTGCGGTTATATAAGTATGATTTAAACCATGGTAATGCACTTCCATTAATGCCAACAAAGTGTTCCAGTCTATGCAAAACAATGTAGTGGTCAATAGTTTTGAACACAGCACTAAGATCCAATAGCATTTATAGAGAGATACAACCACAATCAAATGATGAGATCAGGTCATTTGTAATGCTAAGGAGAGCAGTCTCAGTATTATGATATGGTCTAAATCCTGACTGGAAATCCTCACAGATACCATTTTTCTCTAAGAAGGAAAATAATTGTGAGAATACTACCTTGGACAAAAAAGGGAGATTTGAGATCGGTCTATAATTAACAAGATCTTTGGGGTCAAGTTGTGTTTTTTTGATGAGAGGCTTAATAACAGCCAGTTTGAAGGTTTTGGGTACATATCCTAATTAAAATGAGGAATCAGTAATAGGCAGAAGAGGATCTATGACTTCTGGAAGCACCTCTTTTAGGAGCTTAGATGGAATAGGGTCTAACATTCATGTGTGTGTTGCATCCATGTGTTGAAAATTGTGGGTAGATAAATCAGAGTGTGAAAAAGTGTGTTCCCTTTCTTTTTTTCATTGATACTGAAGCCTTTTTTCAATAATGCAGTGCAACTGCACTGCCATTGGTTTGATCTGTTAACATTTATTCAACCAATGACAGCGCTGCGTAGTTGCACGAGCTTGTGGCAATGCAGCCCCTGCTGAAAAAAAAACCCCCAGCTTAAACCAATCTAAACTGATTGGCTGGTTTTAGCTGGAAATAACTGGTTTTAGCTGGTCTCCCAGCTTGGCCAGGCTGGTTAAGCTGGTTTTAGCTGGTTGGTCAGCTGGTCTCCCAGCCTAGCCAGGCTGGTCAGGCTGGTTTTAGCTGGTCTCCCAGCTTGGCCAGACTGGTTAAGCTGGTTTTAGCTGGTTGGTCAGCTAGTCTCCCAGCTTGGCCAGGCTGGTTAAGCTGGTTTTAGCTGGTCTTGCCTGAGAAGAGGATGGGGGATGGCTCTCTCATAGGAGAGGGTGAGGCACGCGGGTGCTGTGCCGGTGTGAGCTCACCCAAAAACTCTGAGCCCCTCAGAGTGTGGGTGTGTGTGCGAGCAGGGCCGCTGCTGGCCAAATGGGTGCCCTAAGCAGGATTGTATTGTTGTGCCCCCCTTCCTCAAATATAATGATGGGGGAAAGAAACTACTATATGGGTGAAAATAGAACTTTAATCAAATAAAAAAGTAAATTCATAAATTGTATTATTTACAAATTACAATTGTCGCTCTCAACATTTATCTATGGCTATAACTTTATTATGACTCTAATTTATTTTATAGTCTCAAGCATTCAGAAATCATGCAAAAGGAAATTAAGCAGTTTTACCATGATAAAACCATGATTTATTTTTGTAAGTGTTGTGATATGCACGTTTTTTGTTGAATAAATTAGGCTGTGTCATCTATAGCAAAAAGGTGGCCAAAAATGAAAGATTAAGTGAATATTTGAATTAAATGTTTGGTCAGTAGCCTAAACAAGGATTTGATTGTCCTGTAAGTATAACAGCAGCAATTACATTTATGCATTTATTAGACGCTTTTATCCAAAGCGACTTACATTGTATTCAGGTTAACAATTTTTTGTTCCCTGGAATTTGAGCCCCCAACCTTGCACTAGCGAACTAGCTTTATTATATAACTACATGGCATTTGGCTCCCTTTTCAGGCATTTGTAATAACATGTACATGAATTGTTTATTTTGTATTTGCCTACATTATGTATTTTAACAGTATTATTATTAAACAATCATTATTGCCATTATTGTTTTTATATATAATGCTTGGCTTAGGCCTGTTTTTATAGCAACAACAACAACAACAACAAATATTACAGTATATTAATACTTCTTTGTAAATTATTATTTGAAGTTACAAAACCATGGTTAATTTGCAGCTACCATGGCTACAAGAGCGATGATTTGTGGTGTTATTGTTAAACCATGCATAATCTTCGTAAGGGAACCTGAAAAAAAAAGACTTTCAAAAGAATGTGCCTGAAAGTGATAAACAGGCCTCGTTTTTACCTAAATTATTTATAATTTATTTTAATATATATTAAGAATGTATAAGGTGTGCATTGTAGCTGACACCTTAATGAACACATTACAATTGTTTTATGACTGCAAGTCTTTCTCCTCAAATGCTACTGAGCTTCAAAAAAAAAATTAAGCCCATGTGAAAAAGTAGCATAATTTACATATAATTTACAGTTTATTTTAATAAATTTCAAACATTCAATTCAATTGTGCATTATAGCTGACTCCTAGATTAACAATTACAGTTGTTTTATGACTGTAAGTCATTCTTCTTAAATGCTACTGACGTCCCTAAATTTGAGACTCTCGAACATCCAACTTTCTTTAGTTTTCTTTTCTCTGTGCAGGATTGCTGATGTTCTTTACCCGAGCATAGATGTCCATCCATCAATTATGAATATTCAGCCGCAAACATGAGGAGCACAGATGGGAGAATGGCACATATTTTTTTGTGTGTGTGTGTTTTTTTTTCTTTTTGAGCAACTGGGATGGTGCCTCCTCTGGGAGTTGGTGCCCTATGCAGACTGCATACTCTGGGAGCTGCGGTACTGCATGTCAGACATCTATTCTTAAATGCTGTGAGTGAGAGGTGTATTTCTTGCAGTGTATTTTCACCAGGTTTTTTTTTTTTTGTTTTGTTTTTTTTGTCTTGTGTATGATCTGTACACATAAAGAGAATCTCATAGTAGCAGGCTGTGAAAGTCAGTTGCTCAACTTGTCACCCAGATACCTACACAGCTCCATCACATTTACCACATCGTGACTGTTCACTGGCTCCCAACAGCAGCTGCCTCTGCAAAACACAACAAATATGACACAAAGTTGTGAAATCACTTATTTAGATCTAAATAATAATGGTGTATTGTTATTAATCAATTACATGATCACTTGTGCATTTTCACAGCCCAGTAGATATTTTAACAGGAGCTGAAATGTCTGTTGTTTCTGTTTCATAATTTTTCTTTCTTTTTTTTTTTTTATCAGGTCTACAGTCACACAGTTTCATGAACTTTTCTTCTCAAGACAGCAGTGTGTGTGTCAGGGTAAAGAGTGTGTGGAAGGTGATTTACTGCAAAGAACTAATTACCAACTGTGTATGTGCAGAAATAATTTTAAACTCTTATATTTGACATATTGCTGTTGTGTTGTGAGTAGTATAGTCAGAACAGACTCCACAAGCTCTTGAGTTCTTACTGTCAGAAAACACAGGGTAGCGCCATAAACACTGAGCTCCAGTAATGCTGCATTTCAGGAGAGTCCTACTGAAAATTTCAAAACAACTTTCCTCATGAACACACACACATATTGTTTGACTTAACAGTAAATATATTACAGTCATTACAAATTAAAATGAATTCTTACATCATAAAATATCATTAACCTAATAAAAAACTGTCTTCCCCTGTTTTTGTGTCCATCTCCTTTTTAAACTGTTTCAAAGAAAAAAAAAAGGTAATCATCGTAACTAATATCAAAGTAACTGTGTGAAATTGTGATTGCCCTGTAGTTACTAATTCCCAAATTTACAAAACTGCAATCATAATGGGGTTCAGATGGATTGTATGCAACCAGGCCTGATTACTGCCAGCCGTGTTCAATTACGTCAACACTTGTAAAGAACATTTCAACAGCATGAAGTTGGTTTAAAGGTCATACCCAGTAGAGGATAACCTCACAGAATTCTTTTAAGAGCAGAGCAACGACTCATCCAGGAAGTCACAAAAGACCCACGCACAACATAGTAGGAACGGCAGGCCTCTCTCGCATCAGATGGCATCCATGGTGAGAAAAAAATTATAATAATACTAACACAGATAAATATACAGTAAAGTCTTGTCTATGTAGCTGCTGGATTCATTTAAGATGCTGGATCTTGCCCTCTTTACAATTAAATTATTACTATTTTTTTTTTTCTTTCAAACTTCTTACTCCAAGAATGCTATCACGTCTGCTATCTCTAGTGATGCTAACCAGGACAGATTTCATCTTAATAAATGTGCATAATGTTTTAATAAAAACTTGTACATGGTTTTTGTAATGTGTAACTGGCACTTTATAAAAGCAAAAGGCAGTGCTTTATTATGAATATAATTACTCCATTGTAATGCTGAACAACACCCTTCATTATTCACAATACTTTATGTGGTGTTTAGTGTTTGATGTAGGTCTAGATGCACTCATGTCAGCAAGTAAATATGAAAAAGTTCTCAGGATGTATGTGGGTGACGTCATGAACACCACACACCCTTAGAAGCAAGGGTTTCTCATGACAACATATTTGTGGCCACATCTTCTGCACATGACAATACAGTTTAGGGTGATCATATTTTAGTTTTCCAAAAAAAGAGCAGTGGACTGGGGTGTGGTTGGTTGGTGGTTAAAGTGCCCAAAGTAGAGCAATTACTGTAATCCCATAATACTATTATGCATACTGATCATAAATGCAGCTAAAAAGTTTCCTACTAGTGGCCCTCCTTAATAAAACTAAACATCTAGCACAGTTACACACACACACACACACAAAAAATATCAAACAAAGTTCTGCACAAACAGCAATATTTTATTATAACAACTGTTTTCATATGATGTGAGATCATTGCATGCATGTTTCCAATTTGCCATTCCTGCACTTGTTA
Source organism: Carassius auratus (assembly GCF_003368295.1). Lineage (NCBI taxonomy): Eukaryota > Metazoa > Chordata > Actinopteri > Cypriniformes > Cyprinidae > Carassius > Carassius auratus. The sequence goes on from NC_039276.1 coordinate 15,634,197, forward strand.
AATTGATGTTTCTCTTGGAAAACAATTTGCAGCAGAAGCAAAAGAGGCTGTTGTTCTCAATTGAAGAAATCAGCCAACTTCTTGCCATCTTTTCACCACTTACTAATGTCTTCTTAAAATATTAGTGGTGGCAACTTCTCCCATTACTCTCATTCCTACGGAAAACAAAGCCAGGTGGCACTTTACTTGGTCCTCTGTGAACCAGCTCAGTCCGAATCCTGTGAGTCAGATGTGAGGGCCAGTGGGGCTCTATCAGACATTTCTATCAGACAGCATATTGGCATATTACTCAAAACACATAGCAGTGAAAAAACACAGTCCTACTCTTAAATTATCAGAAATATTAAAATTACATTAAATTGCAGTTGTCTTGTAGCCCACACACACACACGATATGCACACCTGAAAGCTCATGCTGGGTAGAAGTAGAGGCAAAGAGGTCTTCATCCTCAATATCAGATATTTGTGGAGACCTATGTGTAGCGGAGGAGGTGGTTGGCTCATCCTGACCAGTGGCAGAGGATGCTCCAAAATATTTTAGAAGTGCCCCTGAAATTGCAATTTAACTGCATTTGAAATCAAAAGACCATAGGATAATGTTTTATAAAGCTAAAACAGCCTAGGGTCAAATTGACTCAAAACATAATAGAAGGGTTACATAAACATGCTCTTACACACTAAATGTCTGTCATTACAAGCTATATCCTCCTAGACCCGGAAAATAAAAACATTTATTTATTTCATTTTTTTCCCCCATGTCATCACATTTTTTAGAGCATAGAAACAAATAGTAAAAAAAATACATTGAAAAATTATATTTTATTCACGTTATGCTATGGTCACTGGGACTCAGTTGTTTAAAAAAATAAAATGACTTTAAATTATATGTATAGGCAAAAACAAAAACTTTTTGGGTTTCAGGATATTTTTCAACCAAAATTTGTATATCAATCTAACTTTCATGGAGGTGCCATTAGGTTACTGCCTCAAATTACACACTTTTAGTTATGACTTGTAAAACTATACTTAGGAAACTATACTTAGCATACTGTGTAGCAAATAAAATGCCGTTGGTTATTTACAGGGCCTAATGTTAAACCAACTGATGGAAATGATAACTGAACTTTTAACAATTTTATTGCAAAGCACAATATTATAAATTAGATCTCGTGATTGAGTTGAAACCAAATTATTGTTGTATAAGCATAGCAAGCATCATAGCAAAAAGGTTAACAAAGAGTTATACCCACCACCAATTAACATTAGCCCTTCATTCATGAAATGGATACTGTAATCATACAGAGACAATAGTTGCATACCTTTATCTTTTGCTCGTTTCTCCTCTTCTTCTTTTCTTTTTTTTCGAAATTGGGCACCTGGCAATCAACAGATTTCCCATCCCCCCAACTGTCACTCAGGACTAGAAGTCAAGACTAAACCAATTCACCTTGATGACCGCATAATCGTTTTGTATTACCTAGTTTCATTTGCAGGAACTATGGGCCTGTATTATAACATTATGAATGAAATGTGCGTTATTTGGAAGAAAGTCGAGGTGTGTGACTGACTTTAGCCTATTATTAATTATATTACTAGTGTGGATCCCCTGTCCCCGTCCACCCCCGCCCTGTCCGTTCCATTTGAGAGAGACCCAGAGGTGAAAGGCTTGTTCGACTTAACGCAGCTCTGCGCAAACCGATCGTCGGCCGACTTGAAGCAGTGCATGCTGGTTAGAAATTTTGTCCGACTTGATACAGCGCTGACGCCACGTGACTGTGACGTGTGCCGTCAAAGTACCACGAGAGCGATTCGAGAGTAGCCGGAGAACTCAGCCAGCGCAGCTTCTGAAGAGCGGCTGCACAGGTTCTGATGACGACACAACTGATCCACGATTGGCTGAATTCACTGATGACACAGATGACGTGCGTTTCAAGTTTATTGCTAGTCGACTTCAGTTTCAGAAATTCTCATATGGACTTTTAAAAGAGTTCAATACGTTTTTATGTCGTCTTCATCTTATAAATCATATTTATTAAATATTGTTTCACTGTATTTATTTTATTGTTAATATAAAGTTTGTGTATGTTTATTTTGCATGACTTTCTTTTTTATACAGACCTTTTAACAGGATTCAGCAGCATAGCCTATTCAAATGAGCATTTTTAATAACTAAAATGTTAATCTTAAAAATATACAATCTAATGTGGTCATAAATGTATGCTCCTATACAAATTATACATAATACATTATGTTCCTCCATTTGTTTGTTTTCTTCATATTCTTATTATATTATTATATTCTTCATATAGTTTATTTTGCTGTGTTTATACTTCACTTGCATCTGGTTAGCAAACTGCTAACAACTTGCTGTAACTTCAACTTAACAACTTGACAACATTCTGTTCACTTTCAAATAGTTGGTCTAAATCACAATATAAATCCAACAGAATTGTGCTTTTCTGTATATGAAAATCAGTGGTGTTATGTTTAAAATGTTAAAAAGAGCTCAGCTGGAGTGTACTGTAAATCTTGTTGCTGAAACCTTCTTAAAAAACACATACCCACCAGGGATTTTTTTTTAGGTTACTTTTATCATTTTGTATTAGCAGAAACACCATACTGCTAAAGTATATATTCAATATGTTATCTTGTTTTGGAAGACACCCTTCCAAAACACCACTTATACACGCATCTTAAACGCGATCAAGTAAGCAAACGCCACGTGATCTGCCATGACTGACGTAATTGCAGCAAACTACGGGAGCCACAACGTGTCCGGCTTCATATCTCCGTTTGCAGCTCCTCCCCACCTGCACGCGGCTACTCTCGCCGATCTGTTGCATCCAGCCGCAGTCGATGTCGAACACACCTGAAATGTCGCACTCGCCTCTCGCCCCACTCCCTTACACTTCTCTCACAACACAAAACTTCAGTGGATATTTTCAGCAAGCAGGGGCGCCGGCAGCTGCAGGGAGCGCCAATTTGCCAATTCCACACACAGTGAAATGATATAAATGACGAAAAACCACTTCGCGACACAGAGGATTTTTTGTTTATCTGCTCGTGCTGCCGCACCCAATGTGTCGGTTCGCCCGTGCCTAAAACCGCTACTGAGAGCACTCACATGGAATATATATATATATATAATATTTTTTTTTTGGTCTAATTGATATAGTAGGTATGTAATTTTCCAATTCCATGGGGGAAAAAACCCAGTAAGATTTGACTGATCACGGTTTGAGAGGAGAGATGGCTGACAGATCATGCTGGAGGATTTGCTGCTTAAAAGATCCTGAGCTCATTAACAAATATCTGATCTTCCCAGTAACACCGATCCCTATACACAAAGTTTGCAGTTTGTGTAGTTCATCAACTCAAGGGTGGGGGGTTTCAGTTTTCAATAAAAAAAGAAAAAAAGTGACGCCATTCCCAGATCCGCGCTCACGACAGCTAGCACCTCATGTTTGCGGCTGAGTGCAATTGATCATATATGGACAACTATGCCTGTAAAAAGACATCGCAATCAGGCAATCTTTGTTTTTGTTTTTTTGTTTTAAGATGCAAACAAAGGCCATGCATAGCTTTCAGGTACATTCATAATCCTGTAAAACGTTTTTGGCTGTTTGCGTTAACGTGCTTTAATGTCAGTAACTTGTGTATGATCTGTAACAGTTGCTCAACTTGTCACCCCCCACAGCTCCATCACATTTACCACATCATGACTGTTCACTTGGCTCCAACAGCAGCTGTCACTTGCAAAACACAACAAATATCACACAAAGTTTGAAATCACTTATTTACATCTAAGTAATAATGGTGTAATTTTTATTAATCAATTATATGATCACTTTTGCACTACACAGCCCAAAAGATATTTGAACAGGAGCTGAAATGTCTGTTTCATCGTTTGTTTTCATCAGGTCTACAGTCACACAGTTTCATGAACTTTTCTTCTCAAGACAGCAGAGTGTGTCTGAAAAGATCTGACAGGGTAAAGATTGTGTGGAAGGTGATTTACTGCAAAGACCTAATTACCAGTGCCGGTGAAAAGACATCGCAATCCGCCGCCAAGAAAAAAAAAAGGATGCAAACAAAGCCCATCCGTTACTTTTTTTCTGTGAAACTTTTTTGGCTGTTGGTATTGTTTTAACGTGTGTTAAAGGGGTCATATGATCCTCCTAGAAAAAGAACATCATTATGTCTAATGAAATTTTTGTGTTTGTGGTTTAAGGTAAACAAAAAAATAATAATAATAATAATAATAATATTTTCCACATACTGTACATTATTGTTTCTTCTCTACTCCCCGCCTTCTGAAACTCATTTATCTGAAAAGAAAGGTGTTCCGTGATTGGCCAGCTATCCAGTGCCTTTTGATTGGCTAAATACCTCAAGCATGGGACAGAAATGTTACACCTCTTGACGTATTGTGAAGCCTTGTCCGGCCGGAGCAACGAGGCCAAAGTGCAAAACCAATTATAAATGCGATGTAAACATGATTTCTAGTCGTGTTTTCTTTTGGAAGGATAAAAGACAGTAGTTTCGCCACGGGCAGCTTGAATGAGCAGTGGCGGGCAGTTTGAGAACAGTGCGGCAGGTGAATTCTACGAAGGAGCGTACCTTGATCAGGGCCGCTGCTGGCCAAATGGGTGCCCTAAGCAGGATTGTATTGTTGTGCCCCCCTTCCTCAAATATAATGATGGGGGAAAGAAACTACTATATGGGTGAAAATAGAACTTTAATCAAATAAAAAAGTAAATTCATAAATTGTATTATTTACAAATTACAATTGTCGCTCTCAACATTTACCTATGGCTATAACTTTATTATGACTCTAATTTATTTTATAGTCTCAAGCATTCAGAAATCATGCAAAAGGAAATTAAGCAGTTTTACCATGATAAAACCACAATTTATTTTTGTAAGTGTTCTGATATGCACGTTTTTTGTTGAATAAATTAGGCTGTGTCATCTATAGCAAAAAGGTGGCCAAAAATGAAAGATTAAGTGAATATTTGAATTAAATGTTTGGTCAGTAGCCTAAACAAGCATTTGATTGTCCTGTAAGTATAACAGCAGCAATTACATTTATGCATTTATTAGACGCTTTTATCCAAAGCGACTTACATTGTATTCAGGTTAACAATTTTTTGTTCCCTGGAATTTGAGCCCCCAACCTTGCACTAGCGAACTAGCTTTATTATATAACTACATGGCATTTGGCTCCCTTTTCAGGCATTTGTAATAACATGTACATGAATTGTTTATTTTGTATTTGCCTACATTATGTATTTTAACAGTATTATTATTAAACAATCATTATTGCCATTATTGTTTTTATATATAATGCTTGGCTTAGGCCTGTTTTTATAGCAACAACAACAACAAATATTACAGTATATTAATACTTCTTTGTAAATTATTATTTGAAGTTACAAAACCATGGTTAATTTGCAGCTACCATGGCTACAAGAGCGATGATTTGTGGTGTTATTGTTAAACCATGCATAATCTTCGTAAGGGAACCTGAAAAAAAAAGACTTTCAAAAGAATGTGCCTGAAAGTGATAAACAGGCCTCGTTTTTACCTAAATTATTTATAATTTATTTTAATATATATTAAGAATGTATAAGGTGTGCATTGTAGCTGACACCTTAATGAACACATTACAATTGTTTTATGACTGCAAGTCTTTCTCCTCAAATGCTACTGAGCTTCAAAAAAAAAATTAAGCCCATGTGAAAAAGTAGCATAATTTACATATAATTTACAGTTTATTTTAATAAATTTCAAACATTCAATTCAATTGTGCATTATAGCTGACTCCTAGATTAACAATTACAGTTGTTTTATGACTGTAAGTCATTCTTCTTAAATGCTACTGACGTCCCTAAATTTGAGACTCTCGAACATCCAACTTTCTTTAGTTTTCTTTTCTCTGTGCAGGATTGCTGATGTCCTTTACCCGAGCATAGATGTCCATCCATCAATTATGAATATTCAGCCGCAAACATGAGGAGCACAGATGGGAGAATGGCACATATTTTTTTGTGTGTGTGTGTTTTTTTTCTTTTTGAGCAACTGGGATGGTGCCTCCTCTGGGAGTTGGTGCCCTATGCAGACTGCATACTCTGGGAGCTGCGGTACTGCATGTCAGACATCTATTCTTAAATGCTGTGAGTGAGAGGTGTATTTCTTGCAGTGTATTTTCACCAGGTTTTTTTTTGTTTTGTTTTGTTTTTTTGTCTTGTGTATGATCTGTACACATAAAGAGAATCTCATAGTAGCAGGCTGTGAAAGTCAGTTGCTCAACTTGTCACCCAGACACCTACACAGCTCCATCACATTTACCACATCGTGACTGTTCACTGGCTCCCAACAGCAGCTGCCTCTGCAAAACACAACAAATATGACACAAAGTTGTGAAATCACTTATTTAGATCTAAATAATAATGGTGTATTGTTATTAATCAATTACATGATCACTTGTGCATTTTCACAGCCCAGTAGATATTTTAACAGGAGCTGAAATGTCTGTTGTTTCTGTTTCATAATTTTTCTTTCTTTTTTTTTTTTTATCAGGTCTACAGTCACACAGTTTCATGAACTTTTCTTCTCAAGACAGCAGTGTGTGTGTCAGGGTAAAGAGTGTGTGGAAGGTGATTTACTGCAAAGAACTAATTACCAACTGTGTATGTGCAGAAATAATTTTAAACTCTTATATTTGACATATTGCTGTTGTGTTGTGAGTAGTATAGTCAGAACAGACTCCACAAGCTCTTGAGTTCTTACTGTCAGAAAACACAGGGTAGCGCCATAAACACTGAGCTCCAGTAATGCTGCATTTCAGGAGAGTCCTACTGAAAATTTCAAAACAACTTTCCTCATGAACACACACACATATTGTTTGACTTAACAGTAAATATATTACAGTCATTACAAATTAAAATGAATTCTTACATCATAAAATATCATTAACCTGATAAAAAACTGTCTTCCCCTGTTTTTGTGTCCATCTCCTTTTTAAACTGTTTCAAGAAAAAAAAAAGGTAATCATCGTGACTAATATCAAAGTAACTGTGTGAAATTGTGATTGCCCTGTAGTTACTAATTCCCACATTTACAAAACTGCAATCATAATGGGGTTCAGATGGATTGTATGCAACCAGGCCTGATTACTGCCAGCCGTGTTCAATTACGTCAACACTTGTAAAGAACATTTCAACAGCATGAAGTTGGTTTAAAGGTCATACCCAGTAGAGGATAACCTCACAGAATTCTTTTAAGAGCAGAGCAACGACTCATCCAGGAAGTCACAAAAGACCCACGCACAACATAGTAGGAACGGCAGGCCTCTCTCGCATCAGATGGCATCCATGGTGAGAAAAAAATTATAATAATACTAACACAGATAAATATACAGTAAAGTCTTGTCTATGTAGCTGCTGGATTCATTTAAGATGCTGGATCATGCCTCAAGCATTGTAAACTTGCCCTCTTTACAATTAAATTATTACTATTTTTTTTTTTTTTTTCAAACTTCTTACTCCAAGAATGCTATCACGTCTGCTATCTCTAGTGATGCTAACCAGGACCGATTTCATCTTAATAAATGTGCATAATGTTTTAATAAAAACTTGTACATGGTTTTTGTAATGTGTAACTGGCACTTTATAAAAGCAAAAGGCAGTGCTTTATTATGAATATAATTACTCCATTGTAATGCTGAACAACACCCTTCATTATTCACAATACTTTATGTGGTGTTTAGTGTTTGATGTAGGTCTAGATGCACTCATGTCAGCCAGTAAATGTGAAAAAGTTCTCAGGATGTATGTGGGTGACGTCATGAACACCACACACCCTTAGAAGCAAGGGTTTCTCATGACAACATATTTGTGCCCACATCTTCTGCACATGACAATACAGTTTAGGGTGATCATATTTTAGTTTTCCAAAAAAAGAGCAGTGGACTGGGGTGTGGTTGGTTGGTGGTTAAAGTGCCCAAAGTAGAGCAATTACTGTAATCCCATAATACTATTATGCATACTGCTCATAAATGCAGCTAAAAAGTTTCCTACTAGTGGCCCTCCTTAATAAAACTAAACATCTAGCACAGTTACACACACACACACACAAAAAATATCAAACAAAGTTCTGCACAAACAGCAATATTTTATTATAACAACTGTTTTCATATGATGTGAGATCATTGCATGCATGTTTCCAATTTGCCATTCCTGCACTTGTTAAATTGATGTTTCTCTTGGAAAACAATTTGCAGCAGAAGCAAAAGAGGCTGTTGTTCTCAATTGAAGAAATCAGCCAACTTCTTGCCATCTTTTCACCACTTACTAATGTCTTCTTAAAATATTAGTGGTGGCAACTTCTCCCATTACTCTCATTCCTACGGAAAACAAAGCCAGGTGGCACTTTACTTGGTCCTCTGTGAACCAGCTCAGTCCGAATCCTGTGAGTCAGATGTGAGGGCCAGTGGGGCTCTATCAGACATTTCTATCAGACAGCATATTGGCATATTACTCAAAACACATAGCAGTGAAAAAACACAGTCCTACTCTTAAATTATCAGAAATATTAAAATTACATTAAATTGCAGTTGTCTTGTAGCCCACACACACACACGATATGCACACCTGAAAGCTCATGCTGGGTAGAAGTAGAGGCAGAGAGGTCTTCATCCTCAATATCAGATATTTGTGGAGACCTATGTGTAGCGGAGGAGGTGGTTGGCTCATCCTGACCAGTGGCAGAGGATGCTCCAAAATATTTTAGAAGTGCCCCTGAAATTGCAATTTAACTGCATTTGAAATCAAAAGACCATAGGATAATGTTTTATAAAGCTAAAACAGCCTAGGGTCAAATTGACTCAAAACATAATAGAAGGGTTACATAAACATGCTCTTACACACTAAATGTCTGTCATTACAAGCTATATCCTCCTAGACCCGGAAAATAAAAACATTTATTTATTTCATTTTTTTTCCCCCATGTCATCACATTTTTTAGAGCATAGAAACAAATAGTAAAAAAAATACATTGAAAAATTATATTTTATTCACGTTATGCTATGGTCACTGGGACTCAGTTGTTTAAAAAAATAAAATGACTTTAAATTATATGTATAGGCAAAAACAAAAACTTTTTGGGTTTCAGGATATTTTTCAACCAAAATTTGTATATCAATCTAACTTTCATGGAGGTGCCATTAGGTTACTACCTCAAATTACACACTTTTAGTTATGACTTGTAAAACTATACTTAGGAAACTATACTTAGCATACTGTGTAGCAAATAAAATGCCGTTGGTTATTTACAGGGCCTAATGTTAAACCAACTGATGGAAATGATAACTGAACTTTTAACAATTTTATTGCAAAGCACAATATTATAAATTAGATCTCGTGATTGAGTTGAAACCAAATTATTGTTGTATAAGCATAGCAAGCATCCTAGCAAAAAGGTTAACAAAGAGTTATACCCACCACCAATTAACATTAGCCCTTCATTCATGAAATGGATACTGTAATCATACAGAGACAATAGTTGCATACCTTTATCTTTTGCTCGTTTCTCCTCTTCTTCTTTTCTTTTTTTTCGAAATTGGGCACCTGGCAATCAACAGATTTCCCATCCCCCCAACTGTCACTCAGGACCAGAAGAAAGGTGTTCCGTGATTGGCCAGCTATCCAGTGCCTTTTGATTGGCTAAATACCTCAAGCATGGGACAGAAATGTTACACCTCTTGACATATTGTGAAGCCTTGTCCGGCCGGAGCAACGAGGCCAAAATGCAAAACCAATTATAAATGCGATGTAAACATGATTTCTAGTCGTGTTTTCTTTTGGAAGGATAAAAGACAGTAGTTTCGCCACGGGCAGCTTGAATGAGCAGTGGCGGGCAGTTTGAGAACAGTGCGGCAGGTGAATTCTACGAAGGAGCGTACCTTGATCATGCAGCAACCACATGTGAGGACCCTGGGCTGGACGCTACATCATCCACTGTGAAAGCTGATTCGGCGATCCACAGTGCAAAGTTGATGTATTTCCTCAGCGAACAGTACGGATCAGCCCCAGGCATGATGAAGCGGATCTCATCCTCTTTTGGAAGGCCAAACATAGTAGATATGTGGGTGTGTGTTAGAATGAGCTGTTTTAGTGGGGCGTTGACGAATGTTAACTTTTATAAAGAATATATCTTTGGATTTGAGACTTTAGTCTTTGCAACTTCACAGATCTTCTTTATTCACCAAGAGCTTGTAACACTACGAAGAACGCTCCTGCGTTTCCCCCGAGGTGTGTGCAACTATTCCTCCATCCTGGTCACCCCTACTGGCTGTACTGAGCAAGTCCATATCAAATCCAGCATGATTTAACATGAATTAGCCATGTAGCCAGCATTAATTAACTACATTACTAGCATTATCAAGCATGAATTATGATGATAACAAGAATTGTCATGAATTACCATGTTGCTAGCACGACTGAACATGAATAAGCATGATGCTAACAGAATTTAACATGAATTAACATGTTGCTAGCATGATTCGACATTTATTAACATGATAACGGTTAGCACAATGCTAGCATGGTTATATGCTTACATGATCTTAACATGATTAAGCATGAATTAGACACGTTGTTAAAATGAATTAGCTATGTTGCTAACATTTTTTAGCATTAATTATCATGATTGAAAACATGATTTAGCATGAATTGGCATGTTGTTTATTAAGTTAAATTCATAAACACATTTCATTACACCAAATACAAAAACAAAACAAAAAATACATACTTTTATAGCAACATCATATGACCCCTTTAAAAAAAAAAAAAAAAAAAAAAAAAAGAGATGCCCGTGCTATTTAATTAATCCGACTGCTGTAGCCTATATCCCGTTTTGTCAGGATACATGCACGGAAAGCGAGGTAAGGGAGTTCAAACACAACTTTATTTTTCTAAGTAAATAGAGTGCAAGGTGAGTTTTCTGTGAATTCAAGATAATATGCTGTGAAGCTAGATCACTCGGTTCAGAACAAACAGCATGAAAGTCCAGTAACTTCAGGAATGTTGCCATCTCACAGTCTTGGATTACTTAATTGCTTTCTTTCGGTCTCATGTGACCGGCAGCAATCGGCTTGGATGGAAAATTAGTGAGCTCAGGCGAACTCTGGACCACGGACATTAGGAAACAGATCTGGACACAGCAGAACAGCAACACAAAGATTAGAGATATACAGATTAGTATATTACGTCAGGATTTCTCAGAGGAATCGGGGACAACGGGTTAAGGTCAGTTCCTGTTGGAGGCTTTACAACATCTGAATTTACTGAGGGATTTTTATGTGTTGATTGATGAAGCAGTTGATATAGAACAGGTGCAGGTGATTAGTAATCTGGAGAGAGTGATCTCTGTGTGGTGGATGGTACTGAGCTTGATTGGTCCCTGACAAGTTTAGGCTTGTTCTCCCTTTATTTTTAATTTTTGTATATTCTGTGTGAATAACAGCTTGGTAAATCTGTTGGCGATCAAATATTCAATATCTTTACTCAATATAACCATAGACAGTAAAAGAAATGGACACAGCGACCCCATTGGATTCGACGGAGACAAGTGAAGTCAATTAGAAGTACGCACTTCCTGGGGGTTGGGCGTACTGCGCAGACTCAAACTGAGCTTGATGACGTAGATGTCACGTGAGCAACCTGTGTCTTCTAATCGCTGTGCTAAGAGAAATCTGAATCACCCACCGAATCTTCCAGAGAAGGCGAGCGTGAACAGGAGCACATTTTGGTAAGTATTCTGATTAATTATCTCCCTTGATTTTATGCCTCCACGTCCCCCCGATAGCCTCATAAACAGTAAAAGTTTGCCTGCGAGATTCTCCTCCTGTCCATACAGTAATTTCTCTACTGTGCGACAGAGAGTCACTGGTTAGGATGCAATCGTTAACCTATTTTTTACAAAAACTGCTTCTATGGCACCATAACATAAGATACAAGGTAATGGAGCCTTTATAAATTTTCATGTTTCTTTAGAAATAATGAATGGACAAATGGATTCTTTAAAGTTATTCGCTGTCAAAGTGACGCCAAAATGAATGGGAGTCAGTGGAATGCTAACAGCAGGTGGGGGTCCGCTAGCCAATGGCGGCGCCCAGGGATGCTTCAAAAAAATATATGAAACCCTGCCCCCCGATTATAACTACTTGGTACATTATCTGCACAGCAGGAGATGTTCAAGGGAGGCTAGCCTCCTCTACAAGGTTTCTTTTCTCAAAACTCCTCAGCACTGAAAGTGAACAATTTATGCTGATTGGCAATATTTATTTTATTTTAGTTTTTATTTAAAAAAAAAAAAAAAAAAAAAAACAACGCAGTGGATGTAATTGCATCAACAGATTCGGCACACTTGTGATAGAAAATCGCCGCTTTCCAACTTAGTAACATGTTCTGTTATGACAGCTGTGAAATTACAAACAAAAAATACACATTCTGAGACATGAACTGAAATTAATTGTGAATTTTATGAACATCAAATCATCCTCCTCCCATTTTCACCTAAACATTTTTAGGAAGCTGTCCCCCGACAAGCCACCACTGAGATACATTATAAAGTTTGGCTAAGAATAATAATATTAAGTTGATAAGTAAGTTGGCTTTTTCAAGACAATTTAATTATTTAGATGTGCATGGTCATGTGTGAATGCAAATATATAACAAATAGCTGCTGTTTAATTTTCAAATTAAACTGTATTCTTCTAACCCAAACATATAAATACATACTTGATTAGTTACACCAATACTTGTACTTCTACTACTACACATAGGTTGCTTTTCTTAGTGAATACAAACTTCCATGACACTTCATTTCTAGATTCTGACAGGCATTATTGAAAGTGTGTAATTGTTATAATATGCTTGATATGCATTCATATTATTATTATTATTATCATTATTATTATTTTATTTAAACTGTTATGTTTCAAAGGGTATTAAACTGTGCAACACTGTGGCATATGACACTTCTGCTCTGTGGTTGAGGTGTAAAATAGTTTCCAGTTATCTTCTTATACTATCATAGAATAACTAGGCCACTGTTGTTGTGCTTTTGTTCCATAACATAATTTGGGTTTATTGTTTTTCACAAGTCAGTGAATGTATCATATATTTTATAAACTTTGCAATCACACAAATCAGTAGTTTAGCGCCAACTTTGCACCTGCCCAATATTCAGAGTTAAAACAACTGTAAGCATTAAATAATAATAATAATAATAATAATAATAATAAACTTTAAACTTGAAAATAAGCTTAAATTGCATTAAGGCCCTTCATGCTACTTTTGCTATCTGTAGCTATCAGATGTTGGCTAAACAGCAAACATCTGGTCCATATTGCAGCTTATTCAGGCCATTATTCCATACACACCAAGCTGATGTTGGGGGCTTTTTGACCAGTTGGGTATGTTGTTTTGGCTTTCATCGATGCCGGTGCTGTTGGTAAGAGAGAGATCTCTGATAGGCTGTTCAGCTTTGTAAATCAGCACACAAGAAGAAAAACAAAAGTGACAAAGCAAGCAAACAATGATGACAAGCGGGCACAAAAAAAGGTGCTAATACATTGAAAAACGTCTTCACCTTTTCAGAGCATTCCAATATGTGAATATTTTAAAAACAAAATGGCCATATGCAGCCAAATAGGTTAAGGTCAATAGATCATGATTCATATTCAAAATGGTAAGCTAGTTCTGCTTTATGGTTTGTATATTCACATTATTAGTTTAAATTCCCTTTTTTAATGACAAATACAGACTACTGTCATCTGCTGTTGTGGAAAGCTTTTATCTCTCACTCTGGCACAGAATTTACAAAGAAGTTTGTTGGCTATTGGCTATAGATTCTGTGGTGTGTTCAAACACAATTTTTTTTTCCCCAGCAAAGCTGACATGAACCAACACCACCATATACTTTTATCACCACAAGTTCATTGATATCAATTTAGTGTGCACCAATTTTAGTTTTCTATACTGTGTGATATGAACACAGTCCATTGGCAGATACAATGTTGTTCCCAGCAGTTTCAAAAATAATCAGATGTGCACTTTACTAAGCCAATCAGAAAAGAGTTTAGACTGAGAAATTGCTTTTCAGTATTGTATGCAATAGGTGATCAGCAAAAGGACTGAGTGGTTTGGAAAGCAGATGCTTATGCTTCTCTGGTCTAGTGTTTATGTGTAAATGTTGTCTAATTGCACTTTCCTTTCCTTTCCTTTTCCTTTTCCTTTTCTTGTCACATGACAAAAGTTTATACTTTCAGAATAGTATTACTATAATCAGTGTACTATAGTTCAGTTCCAGCAAAGCTGTTTCAGTGGAACATGATTGAGTGGAACAATCAGAATTTAGGCCTAATAAAGTCAATTTCTGTTTCTCTCTGTGGATTTAGGTCAACAGCTTCACGATTGCAAGATGATTGGTGCCATGATAACTTTCCAGACGGCTGTTTTTATGTATTTTATAAGTCGATAATATTTACTTCATGAACATAGGGTCTCACAAAGTTTACCTACAGTCTCAGACCCCATGCCCACTAAGCACCCATAGTCTGACTCATATGAAACTGCTGTCAAAATGCTGTCTAAAAAATCTGTCTAGCTGGCTTCTATGTAATTTCCAACAGTCTGGGTGAACTTGGAAATTTAGTTGTGTTTATAAGGTACTGAGGATGCACTGTATTTGCTAAATGTCAGTGACAAACATTTTTAAATAGCCTTCATGCACAGTTTTGTAAGAAACACTTTAAGCAAATTACAGACAAACACTGTATTCTGCTTTACTTCTGTTTATGAAATACTCCTGTTTACTTTTGGAATAACAGACATGGTTATCACAATGTTTCTTTGCTGTTTTGTCTGCAACAGATTGTGAATGACGCTGCTGTGTGATTGTTGCTCCACTGCATTCTATTACTGTGACTAACTACTTGTGATAAACCCACCCCCATAGCTTTCTATAAAAACAAAACAAACTCTGACTTTTTGGTCGCTTTACACATTGATTAGACCGACACTTCCTCTGTAGGTCGTCAGATCTTCACCAAAATAAGCTGCAGTGTTTTATGGTTTCAGTGTGAACCAGACAAATTAAAGATTCTATCAGGAGCATGGTTAAAACACAAATAGACGAGTTCCACAGAAAGGCTCAAGACACAGGATGTTATAATTCAAGTCTTAGTGCCACGAGTCTGAAACAAGTCCACCAACTAACAGCATTGAACAGCTTTCAACATTAGAACAAAAGAACAATTGACAATTCCAAAGGAGATTGTCAATTTTGGGGGTAGTAAGCAAGATTGATTGTCAAAGAGATGCACAACATGAACATCACATATAAATATGATCACAATCTCTTTGGATTGACCCCACCTTCTTTGACACGCAATTTGTATTTTTTATTTCACTTTGTTCCTCATTCAGCTCTGGCTGAAAGGGCAGGTCTCACTATGCGTTGCAAAGTCTTTCGGCAGGATGCGTTACAGGTGCCATACCACACAGTGATGCCGCTCGTCAGGATGCTCTCGATGGTGCCTCTGTAGAAGGTTTACATGATGGGGGGCGGGGCTCTAGCTCTTCTCAGTTTGCTGAGGAAAATAGAGATGCTGTTGTGATTTCTTGGCCAGTGCTGCTGTGTTTTCAGTCCAGGAGAGGTCCTCTGTGATGTGCACACCCAGGAACTTGGGGCTGCTCTCTCCACAGTCGCACCATTGATGGTCAGAGGAACATGCTGAGTTTGTGCTCTCCTGAAGTCAAGTCTCCTTCATCTTCTCCATGTTCAGAGAGAGATTGTTGTCACTGCAGTAAATGCATACTCATAAATGCATACACACAGGTGTGTGTGTGCCATTCAGGTTGAGTAGTTGGGCACACATAACTAAAAGATGATGGAAGAAGAAGTATATATTGTCTTTTAGTTCTCTAGCACCAAGTTTGTTTGGGAGGAGGCCATCTAGTTTAATCTGTTGTCTATGGCCCCAGAAAAAAACTAAAATTGTCGATGAAATTGACTCCTTTTAAACTGCGGATTCTCTGTAGCCATGTGTTCAGCCGCTGAAAACATATTTGTTCCCCTTGCTGGGAGTGGTCCACTGATGAACGACTTAACATTAAGTCTTCAAACTGTTTCATAGCGTTAACTGAAGTCTTTCTTAAGGAGTTCTGACTGCCTCTTCCGAATATCAATCTTCCTCACATGGATGATGATTCGATTTGCAGTCTTGTGCTTTGTCCAAATTTTCAGAAGTTCCTTGTTCAGATCAGAAATGGTTGTTTGAGGAAAGCAGCATATACGTAGTTGTAGTCCTGCTACTGATGTTTCTGATAGTCACCCACTATTAGTCATCTATGAAATGCTGGTGTTTTGTTCAGTGCATGCGCTCGCTGACTGAATTCTGCTTAACAATTCTGCTTGAATGTCTGTGCATAGGCCTACCCTCATGTGCTCCTGCTGATGATGACACATTGTGGTGTTTTAAAATAAACTTGAACTAAAAAAATCTATAGTAGAAGACAGGAGAAGCAATTAGAAGATATCTGTTGTGTTTAATAGCTCATTAACAGAACCAAAAGTCTTTCAGTCATAAGCCCAGCTCTTGCATCTCATGTTGTAGCCTAGTGGTTTTTGTTCTATTCGCTTCATGTCTGCTTCTTCTAGTACACTTAGCCAGGCGGAAAACCATACAACGGTCTTCTCATGTTTTCTTTCAACAGCTATGACCAGTGGAATTTATTCACCACATTGCATCATTTACCTACAAACCTGGTCGTTTTACAGATCCTTCCATTTTCACACAGAAAGCTATTTTAACCAAGTAAATTCTTAGTATAGTCACAGCTAAAGTGGTTTTGTTAAGCTTTAATGCTTTATTGCAATTTATATTTTTTACTTTTTTTTTTTTTTTTTTTTTTTAATTTTCATTCATATGTTATATTGCTATACTACTTCATACGAATCCTTTCCACTGGACAACACAAACCCTGTTGTTACACAGAAAACATAACTAACTACATGGGATATGCTCAGTGATATAGTGTAAAGGTGTTTTGCATCATATCATAAGCATCCAGAACTGGAACCATCCTTTTTATAATTAGTTTTAAAGTGTGGTGATCTTTGAATTCTCACATATCTTTTTCATTTTTACCCACACTGAAGAAGTCCAGTAGAATGCTGAACATGGTCATCATTATAAGTGCTTCAAAAGTGCTTAAGTATTTAAAATAAAGAGTCAAGTCCTTTAGTGAAAAGAACATAAAAAATTAGCTCTAGCTCAATGAGCTTTAGCATCGGTCTGAAAATGTTTCTATGGTACGGAGGTCCTAGAATACAGGAAATGTGTGGGTTATGAGGCTTGTCTCACAACTCATCAAAGAAGCTGTTTTAACACACATTACTGAGTGGCTTAATTTAAATGAAAAATTAATCTTGCCATCAAAATAACAAATTAATTTAAATTAATTGTGCATTTGAATTTTGGGGGCATGTGCACCATACAGACCATACAGTTTAAAATGCTACACTGTGCCATAATTCATACAAGACCTCAAACACAAAACCACATGTTTATAGCATTGAGACCTTACAAAAAATATAGCAATGACAAATGATTATACAAATAGTTTGTGGAAAGTTGACATTATGTGCAAACTCCATCTAAAGCATGTCAAACTTAATTTTTATTATTGTTATTATTATTATTATTTGTTAATTTGTTATATATATATATATATATATATATATATATATATATATATATATATATATATATATATATATATATATATATATATATATAATAATAATAATAATAATAATAATAATAATAATAATAATAATTTATCATGCCATAAGACTATTTAAAATTAGTGACTAAAAAACTATAATGAAGGCTTAAAAATATTGGGAAAACTGATTATATGTCATAGAACCTAAAACATACTCTTACTTTTTGTATACTTTTATTTAAATGTATATGCATTTGCTACTTAAAATCTTCATGTTAGTGAAAATAAGTATAAATATTGTTATGGATATTATGAAAATTCCAAACGTGAATATTTTTATTGATATTCCTCATAGGTTGTCAAAGAGCAGCTGTAATAATCTTTATCTTAAACAGTTTCACACTCTGATCATCACGTTGTTCTCTTGAGCTCAGTGGTTCTCAGTTGTGTCCCACTCTCACATAACCACTTCCCCTCGTTCCTGTCTGCAGACTCAGTCAGTTTGATCAGAAGTGCTTGAAATGTTGAAGGGAGAGTAAGCGGTCATGAAGGTTTTTCAAAACAGGATCCTGCGTCTGAATTTGTGTTTCATCCTTACTTTACTGACAAATGCAGGTATGTTGTAACATTGTTTTTTTTGTCATTGTTTGGTTCTGTGTTGGGTGATTTTCCTTGTGTCTGCCAGTGGTGAGTAAGGACATGAGTAGCAGGTGTGTCTCATGAGCTTTTGCATGAGCGTTTTTACACGTGTGTCTTACCATCTGATGAAGTATAACTATAAACCTGCAGTGATTGTGATTTTCTGTCTTTTCTTCAGATTATTCCAAATCCAATCAAGAGCCAATGATTAAGCAGCACATCAACAAAACAGTGTTTGCAGGGGAAACAGTTACACTTCACTGCAACAAAACCAAATTAGATGACGATTTCACATGGAAACTGAACAGCTTCGTTATTTTTAGACAGGTCTCTGAAGGAAACAGAACAATGAGAAACTTCAGCTCAGACAGGATTCACATTGACCCAGCAGCTCCAAGAGAATTAACAATACATCAAATACAAGCGTCCAATGCAGGAAACTACAGCTGTTATCCAGCAGCAATAAGATGGACATTAACAATAACAGGTTATTACTTGATTTCATTTATTTTTTCTATGAACCAAAGTGCTTTTATTATAGAAAAACTATTATAGGAACTAGTTAGAGAGGTGGTTGACTGTTATCGTCCGTGTTTGAAACTTTTGTATTTTCTAGAAAACACAACCAGAGCAGAATCACTCAAACAAATGCCACTGTATATCATCATCATCATCATCATCTCATGTTCTGGAGTCATATTGATCTGTCTGATCATCACCATCAGCATCTACATTCACAGGTGAGATACATTATCACATAAAGAAGAAATTAGATTGTTTATTGATTCCAGGGTTCATTTGTTTTAATTGAGAAGGTACATGAAATATTGCCTTGATGTGTGCTTGTAAAATTTATCACATATTCATCAGTATACATATTTCTAATTCTCCTGTTTTATTGATTTTTTTTCTTTGCTAATTTAAAATAAATCAAAGATGAAATTGACAAATAGAGAGATGTAAAACTGAGAACATATATCAGTATTTGTGTTAGTATCATTAAACATTTCACAAATGTGACAACAGGCCATTTTCAATCATGAACGCAGAAAACAACATGTGATATGTTCTATTTAAAGGAGCTGTAAAAACAATAAGCAGAGTCAGAGAGAAATGGGACAGGACTTTGTGAGTTTTCACTTTACTTGAATAACTTGCATATTTATTAATTATTTCATACAAACAATATTTTTTTTTAATCTTTGTGCATTTGACTTTAATTTCTTCACTTCAGTCACAGGCAGCAGCCCGAGGAAGGATACAGACTCAAAACAGTCGGTACTTTGAAAAATACAACTCGGTGTATGGACAAGTGTGAATATTTTATTTTATTTTATTTTTCAGAAAAAGTCTGAAATCCTATCTACCTTTGATACCTTTGTTATGTGAATACTCAACTTAACTGAGTAAAATACAGTCAAACTGAAAGTTTGTTAAAGTCAGCATTACAACAGTCAGGGGATAATTGTATAAAATGATGTAAAATGTGATAAATGCAACAGTGAATGAAGAAGCTCTAATGTAAATATTTGCATTTTTTTTACATATGTAATCATACATTTCTAATCATACATCATCTGATTTGAATGGCCCGTATAATGAAAAACATTAGAAGAACCATATTTCACGTTAAACAGATTGTTTTTGAAAACCTGTAAATGAAATAAAGCTGCTCTTAATTGTCATTGATGACTGGAGTGTGTTTTAGGCCTATCATTCAATTGTATACTTTTTTTTTTTTTTAATTAAAAACATTTTCAATGAGTGGTAAACTAATAGCCTAATTTGTATTATTCTCACAACACATCATACGGTGATGCACTCTGAAATTATTGCAACACACTGGGTCTCATTCATGAAACATTCGTAAATATACGAGTAAATATCTGAGTGATTTGCGCGTAAAGAGAACTTCCCGAAAACTCTTCTCCTGATTCACAAAAACTTTGTAAACGTCAGATGTGATAGTGAAATGTGTGTGTGTGTTAATGAATTCCAATCAGTCGTAAATGGGACGCGCGTGCACACTCACTCTCAATTACCATAGATCCCTCCCATTAAATCCGACTGACAACTATATATGAGCATCATATTATGACACCAAACGAAGGATTTCAACATGTCTTCTCAAAAGCGACTGAAAAACAAACATTTCTCAGCTGCAGAAATTGAAGTTTTATTATCAGAAGTTCATTCAAAACGCCATTTAATTTTCAAGCGTACATAGTGGCGTATCAGGTCCTAAAAAAGGAAGTTTGGCAGCATACTACAGATCCTATTACTGGCTCTCATAATAAAAGTTAAAAGAAAAACCGTTTGTAATTAATATATATAATATTTTTTCAAAATGCTGTGTAAATATGTACCCGATTAAGGTGAATTAAAATGCAGCCGTATTAATGAGCAAAACGTTCAGACGTTAAACGCCCTATTTACGCGTGGCTGGGAGCAGGTGTAGATTTCTTTCGTACCAACTAACATTTGGAAAATACGAACGATGAATCCGAAAATTTACGCCAAAACCACTTTACACGCGATTTACACAAAAATTCGTTCTGCTCGTGTATCATGAATGAGACCCATTGTTATTTAATAACAAAAGTAAATAATAATAATAATAATAATAATAATAGGCCTAATAGTAAGAAGAATGTAACAGGCCTACATTAATTGGAAATGCTAAATCCTTTTAATATTGCCAATTTTTGATGTTTTGTTTTGACAATATCTCTGGCTATCATCGACACATGATAACATGCATTTCAGCTTGGGGAGGTTATCACATGCACACCACCCCACTGTGTGGAAATAGCTGTATGAACTGTCAACACTTGATCTGTTGTACGAATGGTTAGAATACCATGTTTTCCTGCCAGCTGGCATTGGGTCTCATTCATGAAACATTCGTAAATATACGAGTAAATATCTGAGTGATTTGCGCGTAAAGAGAACTTCCCGAAAACTCTTCTCCTGATTCACAAAAACTTTGTAAACGTCAGATGTGATAGTGAAATGTGTGTGTGTTAATGAATTCCAGTCAGTCGTAAATGGGACGCGCGTGCACGCTCATTCTCAATTACCATAAATCCCGCCCATTAAATCAGACTGACAACTATATATGGGCATCATATTATGACACCAAACGAAGGATTTCAACATGTCTTCTCAAAAGCGAATGAAAAAGAAAAATTTCTCAGCTGCAGAAATTGAAGTTTTGTTATCGGAAGTTCATTCAAAACGCCACATTTTATTTTCAAGCGTACATAGTGGCGTATCAGGTCCTAAAAAAAAGGAAGCTTGGCAGCAGATTACAGATGCTGTTAATGGAGTTTCATCTGTTAATCGAACAGTCCCAGAAGTGAAAAGAAAATGGTTCGACATGAAGCTTGACTGCAAAAAACGAATTAGTTAACTTCGGAAAAATCGTATTCAAACTGGAGGAGGACCACCATCATCATCGAGCATATCTCCATGCGATGAACGCATCATTAGCGTTATTGGCGAAACCTCTCTGTCGGGTATAATTCCCGATGGTGACAGTGATGAAACCCCTTTGCAGGAAAGCACTTCAGCACAATCAAATGGTAAGGCTTCATAATTTTTTTGGGGCCAGCTGACATGGTAAAATAACAAATAATTTTAGAGGAAGTACACAAAGCGGTTTACATTTGAGCAGATTTTACTTTTTTGTAAAGACAGACAAATGCCAACTGTGTCCGCCCGTGAGACCACCGAAGCGGCAACCGGATCCGTTCATCTTACGGCTCCTGAACCGGTATATTGCCTCTGCACAGAAGACGGCTTTAAGTCAGGAAGTGCTGGATAAGCAAGACAAAATTTGTCAAGCTGTGCTGGCAATAAATGATACATTAAAAGAAATGAGTGGAAGCCTACGAGAAATATGTGATGCTATTAAACCGAAGAAATAAAGTTTACTGAAACTATTTTGTGCGCTTGCTTTTTAATGCATACATACTCTTAGAAACGTAGAATTAGTTCCTGTCGCTTTGCAATTGCAGCATGAGATATGTCTATGTGTCGGATAGGCAACCTTGGAGGCACCATACCATGATCAGGTCTAATTATATCCTCTGGGTCTGGCAGACCATGTTCCATGGCAATGTTGTGTAGAACGGAGCAGGCCATTATTATTTTGCAAACCTTTTCTGGTCTGTATAACAGTGTACCACCTGATGTGTCCAAACACCGCCAGCGCCCCTTTAAGATACTGTTTGTGCGTTCAATAACTGACCGAGATTTTGCGTGTGCTTCATTGTATGCCATCTCCTGTCGGCTTTGGGGATTTATCAATGGGGTCATAAGCCATGGTGTCAGGGGATAACCATTGTCACCTGAGTGTAGGGGAGGGGAGGGAAAGTGTCAAATATTTGTCAAATGTTGTGAATAAATAAAATTGTACATACCAATTAGCCATCCGTCTGTTACTGCACCACTGTCCAAACGTCTAGCAACTGAGCTTCTCCGAAGAATGAAACTATCATGAGTACCACCCGGCCAGCGGGCCACTACATTAAGTAACTGCGGTCAAGCCAGCCGCGCTTTGAAAATACACGGTCAAGCCAGCCGCACTTTTTTTTCCTTTGCGCGTGTAATCTTGCACTTACGGTACGGGTGCTGAGAGCAGTCAAAATGCATGTAAAGAAGCAGTCGTACACACGTTTCCTTTATACTTTCGCTTATTTTAACTCATTATTGTATATAAACGTTTGTGTTGTACATAAATCATTTTAAATCGTTTATTAGAGATTATAAATTACAATATTAATGATTTTCAGTGTGTGTGTATATATATATATATATATATATATATATATATATATATATATATATATATATATATGTGTGTGTATATATATATATATATATATATATATATATATATACACACACACATATATTTATATATATATATTTATTTATATATATATATATATATATATATATATATATATATATATATATATATATATATACACACACATATATTTATATATATATTTATTTATATATATATATATATATATAATGCATTCTACCAATTGCACTGTCCCAGTTTCCTACACAAAGAAGTGTTCCTTTATATGTTAGCTCATTCTTTCATATCATATGCATTCAGAATGACCCTGACTATCACTGTATTCATTTTCAAAGCATTTTAATGTATAGTTGTGGAGAAAGCTAAAAGCAAAATCACCCCAAATAAAAAATGCATCCGAGAAATTGCAGTGTGTCCCATTTTTCAACATTCATAAAAAAGGTTGCTTTATAGGTTAGCTCATTCTTTCAAATCATATGTATTCAGAGTGATCCTGACTACCACTGTATTAATATTCAAGGCATTTTACTGTATAATTTTGGAGAAAACGAAAAGCAAATTCACCCAAAACATCAAAATCCATTGTTGCACTTAAAATTTTTCCCATTTTCCAAAATTCATATAAAGTGTTCCTTTATAGGTTAGCTCATTCTTTTAATGTATATGTATTCAGAGTGACCCAGACTACCACTGTATTAATTATCAAGGCATTTTACTGTATAGTTTTGGAGAAAACTAAAAGCAAATTCACCCAAAACATCAAAATCCATTGTTGCACTTAACACTTTTTCCCATATTCCAAAATTCATAAAAGGTGTTCCTTTATAGGTTAGCTCATTCTTTCAAGTCATATGTATTCAGAGTGACCCCTACTTTCACTGTATTAATATTCAAGGCATTTTACTGTATAGTTTTGGAGAAAACTAAAAGCAAATTCACCCAAAACATCAATCTCCATTGTTGCACTTAAACTTTTTCCCATTTTCAAAAATTCATATACAGTGTTCCTTTATAGGTTAGCTCATTCTTTTAATGTATATGTATTCAGAGTGACCCAGACTACCACTGTATTAATTATCAAGGGATTTTACTGTATAGTTTTGGAGAAAACTAAAAGCAAATTCACCCAAAACATCCAAATCCATTGTTGCACTTACACTTTTTCCCATTTTCCAAAATTCATAAAAGGTGTTCCTATATAGGTTAGCTCATTCTTTCAAGTCATATGCATTCAGAGTGACCCGTACTATCACTGTATTCATTTTCAAGGCATTTTACTGTATAGTTTTGGAGAAAACTAAAAGCAAATTCACCCAAAACATCCAAATCCATTGTTGCACTTACACTTTTTCCCATTTTCCAAAATTCATAAAAGGTGTTCCTTTATAGGTTAGCTGATTCTTTCAAGTCTTATGTATTCAGAGTGACCCCTACTATCACTGTATTAATATTCAAGGCATTTTACTGTATAGTTTTGGAGAAAACTAAAAGCAAATTCCCGCAAAACATCAATCTCCATTGTAGCACTTAAACTTTTTCCCATTTTCAAAAATTCATATAAAGTGTTCCTTTATAGGTTAGCTCATTCTTTTAATGTATATGTATTCAGAGTGACCCAGACTACCACTGTATTAATTATCAAGGCATTTTACTGTATAGTTTTGGAGAAAACTAAAAGCAAATTCACCCAAAACATCAATCTCCATTGTTGCACTTAAACTTTTTCCCATTTTCAAAAATTCATATACAGTGTTCCTTTATAGGTTAGCTCATTCTTTTAATGTATATGAATTCAGAGTGACCCAGACTACCACTGTATTAATTATCAAGGCATTTTACTGTATAGTTTTGGAGAAAACTAAAAGCAAATTCACCCAAAACATCAAAATCCATTGTTGCACTTACACTTTTTCCCATTTTCCAAAATTCATAAAAGGTGTTCCTATATAGGTTAGCTCATTCTTTCAAGTCATATGTATTCAGAGTGACCCCTACTATCACTGTATTAATATTCAAGGCATTTTACTGTATAGTTTTGGAGAAAACTAAAAGCAAATTCCCGCAAAACATCAATCTCCATTGTTGCACTTAAACTTATTCCCATTTTCAAAAATTCATATAAAGTGTTCCTTTATAGGTTAGCTCATTCTTTTAATGTATATGTATTCAGAGTGACCCAGACTACCACTGTATTAATTATCAAAGGATTTTACTGTATAGTTTTGGAGAAAACTAAAAGCAAATTCACCCAAAATATCAAAATCCATTGTTGCACTTACACTTTTTCCCATTTTCCAAAATTCATAAAAGGTGTTCCTATATAGGTTAGCTCATTCTTTCAAGTCATATGTATTCAGAGTGACCCAGACTACCACTGTATTAATTATCAAGGCATTTTACTGTACAGTTTTGGAGAAAACTAAAAGCAAATTCACCCAAAACATCAAAATCCATTGTTGCACACACTTTTTCCCATTTTCAAAATTTCATATAAAGTGTTCCTTTATAGGTTAGCTCATTCTTTTAATGTATATGTATTTAGAGTGACCCAGACTACCACTGTATTAATTATCAAGGGATTTTACTGTATAGTTTTGGAGAAAACTAAAAGCAAATTCACCCAAAACATCAAAATCCATTGTTGCACTTACACTTTTTCCCATTTTCCAAAATTCATAAAAGGTGTTCCTATATAGGTTAGCTCATTCTTTCAAGTCATATGTATTCAGAGTGACCCGTACTATCACTGTATTAATATTCAAGGCATTTTACTGTATAGTTTTGGAGAAAACTAAAAGCAAATTCCCGCAAAACATCAATCTCCATTGTTGCACTTACACTTTTTCCCATTTTCCAAAATTCATAAAAGGTGTTCCTATATAGGTTAGCTCATTCTTTCAAGTCATATGTATTCAGAGTGACCCAGACTACCACTGTATTAATTATCAAGGCATTTTACTGTATAGTTTTGGAGAAAACTAAAAGCAAATTCACCCAAAACATCAAAATCCATTGTTGCACACACTTTTTCCCATTTTCCAAAATATATAAAAGGTGATCCTTTATAGGTTAGCTCATTCTTTCAAGTCATATGTATTCAGAGTGACCCCTACTATCACTGTATTAATATTCAAGGCATTTTACTGTATCGTTTTGGAGAAAACTAAAAGCAAATTCCCGCAAAACATCAATCTCCATTGTTGCACTTACACTTTTTCCCATTTTCCAAAATTCATAAAAGGTGTTCCTATATAGGTTAGCTCATTCTTTCAAGTCATATGTATTCAGAGTGACCCCTACTATCACTGTATTAATATTCAAGGCATTTTACTGTATAGTTTTGGAGAAAACTAAAAGCAAATTCACCCAAAATATCAAAATCCATTGTTGCACTTACACTTTTTCCCATTTTCCAAAATTCATAAAAGGTGTTCCTATATAGGTTAGCTCATTCTTTCAAGTCATATGTATTCAGAGTGACCCAGACTACCACTGTATTAATTTTCAAGGGATTTTACTGTATAGTTTTGGAGAAAACTAAAAGCAAATTCACCCAAAACATCCAAATCCATTGTTGCACTTACACTTTTTCCCATTTTCCAAAATTCATAAAAGGTGTTCCTATATAGGTTAGCTCATTCTTTCAAGTCATATGCATTCAGAGTGACCCGTACTATCACTGTATTCATTTTCAAGGCATTTTACTGTATAGTTTTGGAGAAAACTAAAAGCAAATTCACCCAAAACATCCAAATCCATTGTTGCACTTACACTTTTTCCCATTTTCCAAAATTCATAAAAGGTGTTCCTTTATAGGTTAGCTGATTCTTTCAAGTCTTATGTATTCAGAGTGACCCCTACTATCACTGTATTAATATTCAAGGCATTTTACTGTATAGTTTTGGAGAAAACTAAAAGCAAATTCCCGCAAAACATCAATCTCCATTGTAGCACTTAAACTTTTTCCCATTTTCAAAAATTCATATAAAGTGTTCCTTTATAGGTTAGCTCATTCTTTTAATGTATATGTATTCAGAGTGACCCGTACTATCACTGTATTCATTTTCAAGGCATTTTACTGTATAGTTTTGGAGAAAACTAAAAGCAAATTCACCCAAAATATCAAAATCCATTGTTGCACTTACACTTTTTCCCATTTTCCAAAATTCATAAAAGGTGTTCCTATATAGGTTAGCTCATTCTTTCAAGTCATATGTATTCAGAGTGACCCAGACTACCACTGTATTAATTATCAAGGCATTTTACTGTATAGTTTTGGAGAAAACTAAAAGCAAATTCACCCAAAACATCAAAATCCATTGTTGCACTTACACTTTTTCCCATTTTCCAAAATTCATAAAAGGTGTTCCTATATAGGTTAGCTCATTCTTTCAAGTCATATGTATTCAGAGTGACCCCTACTATCACTGTATTAATATTCAAGGCATTTTACTGTATAGTTTTGGAGAAAACTAAAAGCAAATTCCCGCAAAACATCAATCTCCATTGTTGCACTTAAACTTATTCCCATTTTCAAAAATTCATATAAAGTGTTCCTTTATAGGTTAGCTCATTCTTTTAATGTATATGTATTCAGAGTGACCCAGACTACCACTGTATTAATTATCAAGGGATTTTACTGTATAGTTTTGGAGAAAACTAAAAGCAAATTCACCCAAAATATCAAAATCCATTGTTGCACTTACACTTTTTCCCATTTTCCAAAATTCATAAAAGGTGTTCCTATATAGGTTAGCTCATTCTTTCAAGTCATATGTATTCAGAGTGACCCAGACTACCACTGTATTAATTATCAAGGCATTTTACTGTACAGTTTTGGAGAAAACTAAAAGCAAATTCACCCAAAACATCAAAATCCATTGTTGCACACACTTTTTCCCATTTTCCAAAATATATAAAAGGTGATCCTTTATAGGTTAGCTCATTCTTTCAAGTCATATGTATTCAGAGTGACCCCTACTATCACTGTATTAATATTCAAGGCATTTTACTGTATCGTTTTGGAGAAAACTAAAAGCAAATTCCCGCAAAACATCAATCTCCATTGTTGCACTTAAACTTATTCCCATTTTCAAAATTTCATATAAAGTGTTCCTTTATAGGTTAGCTCATTCTTTTAATGTATATGTATTCAGAGTGACCCAGACTACCACTGTATTAATTATCAAGGGATTTTACTGTATAGTTTTGGAGAAAACTAAAAGCAAATTCACCCAAAACATCAAAATCCATTGTTGCACTTACACTTTTTCCCATTTTCCAAAATTCATAAAAGGTGTTCCTTTATAGGTTAGCTCATTCTTTCAAGTCATATGTATTCAGAGTGACCCCTACTATCACTGTATTAATATTCAAGGCATTTTACTGTATAGTTTTGCAGAAAACTAAAAGCAAATTCCCCCAAAACATCAATCTCCATTTTTGCACTTAAACTTTTTCCCATTTTCAAAAATTCATATAAAGTGTTCCTTTATAGGTTAGCTCATTCTTTTAATGTATATGTATTCAGAGTGACCCAGACTACCACTGTATTAATTATCAAGGGATTTTACTGTATAGTTTTGGAGAAAACTAAAAGCAAATTCACCCAAAACATCCAAATCCATTGTTGCACTTACACTTTTTCCCATTTTCCAAAATTCATAAAAGGTGTTCCTATATAGGTTAGCTCATTCTTTCAAGTCATATGTATTCAGAGTGACCCGTACTATCACTGTATTCATTTTCAAGGCATTTTACTGTATAGTTTTGGAGAAAACTAAAAGCAAATTCACCCAAAACATCAAACTCCATTGTTGCACTTACACTTTTTCCCATTTTCCAAAATTCATAAAAGGTGTTCCTATATAGGTTAGCTCATTCTTTCAAGTCATATGTATTCAGAGTGACCCGTACTATCACTGTATTAATATTCAAGGCATTTTACTGTATAGTTTTTTTAGAAAACTAAAAGCAAATTCACCCAAAACATCAAAATCCATTGTTGCACTTACACTTTTTCCCATTTTCCAAAATTCATAAAAGGTGTTCCTTTATAGGTTAGCTCATTCTTTCAAGTCATATGTATTCAGAGTGACCCCTACTATCACTGTATTAATATTCAAGGCATTTTACTGTATAGTTTTGCAGAAAACTAAAAGCAAATTCCCCCAAAACATCAATCTCCATTTTTGCACTTTAAACTTTTTCCCATTTTCAAAAATTCATATACAGTGTTCCTTTATATGTTAGCTCATTCTTTTAATGTATATGTATTCAGAGTGACCCAGACTACCACTGTATTAATTATCAAGGGATTTTACTGTATAGTTTTGGAGAAAACTAAAAGCAAATTCACCCAAAACATCCAAATCCATTGTTGCACTTACACTTTTTCCCATTTTCCAACATTCATAAAAGGTGTTCCTTTATAGGTTAGTTCATTCTTTTAATGTATATGTATTCAGAGTGACCCAGACTACCACTGTATTAATTATCAAGGCATTTTACTGTATAGTTTTGGAGAAAACTAAAAGCAAATTCACCCAAAACATCAAACTCCATTGTTGCACTTACACTTTTTCCCCTTTTCCAACATTCATAAAAAGGGTTGATTTATAGGTTAGCTCATTCTTTTAGGGTTGCTTTATTCTTTCAAATCATATGTATTCAGAGTGACCCATACTATCACCCATACTATCACCCATACTATATATGGATTCATTTTCAAAGCAGAAGCAGAGTCCTGGAGAAGACCTAGGACACGCTGGAGGGACTATGTCTCCCGGCTGACCTGGAAGTGTGACGGTTGGGTTTAGGATAAACACACGGAGAGGGCAGGATCCAATAGCAAGGTATGGGTTTTATTAACAGAAGGGTAAATTCAAAATAAACAGTCTTGATAGACAAACAAACCAAAAGAGGGAACTGGATGAAACGGGAAACTCGGAGGAACGAGAAGGTAGGTGAAGTCTCGGGAGACGAGAGCATAGACACATAGGATAAGGACTCCATACAGACAACAGAGAAAGACAGCTCTATATAGGGAGACTAATGACAAAGGATTGTCAGCACCTGTGCGATTTAATTGGAGTGCAATTACTGTGACGACACGACCAGACTAGCGGAATTAAAGTGCCTATGGTGAAGTGCCTAAGGAGAAGTGAGCTCACTAGGGGACACCCAGGAAAAAAGAGACTGACAGCGTGACAGGAAGAAGTGGCTTGGGAGAGGGAAGTCTGGGCGTCTCTGCTTAGACTGTTGACCCCGCGACCCGGCCCCGTATAAGTGGAAGATGATGGATGGATGGATGGATTTACATTTAGTCATTTTGTAGACGCTTTTATCCAAAGCGACTCACAATTTCGGGATACATAAAGTGATTCTTCTTAGAGGCAAACAGACACAGGAAGTGTTTGTAATACCAAGTTTTAGACATTGTTCAAATAAGTAAAAGCTAGAAAAAGAAGGAATAAATAGAGTTGTTTTTTTTTTTCGATGAAGCCAAGTAGTTTTGAAAGAGATGAGCTTTCAGCTGTCGCTTGAAAATTGTCAGGGATTCAGCATTCCTGATAGGGGTGGGATGATCATATTTTTTTTATTTTGACTGTATGGTTTTGAATAAGATTAATGGCAAAATCACTTAAAAATAAAAATTCATTCTACCAGTTGCACCATTACCAATTTTCAAACACCCATAAGGTGGAAATAGGAAATACCCTCCTGATACACTCAACCTCTTCTTACATTTTAATTATTAGTGTCACATTTAATTAAGTTCAAATCTTAATTTTAACCATAGAAAATGATTAGGTTAATTACCTCTGAGAAGTCCTTATTTGTGTCCATGGTTTATAATTTTTAGTTAAATTTCTTATGTCTTTGCTTTTATAGCCCTGAGGTTGTTGTATTGTTAATGGTGATTATGCTTGAAAAGCAATTATTTGTTTTGCTTTGTTTGTTTCCCATAATCATAAGTCTGTTGAATAGGTTTGCTTAGCTGCAATTTCTTGTTTCTCCTTACATGTAACTGATCGATTATAATTGTATTAAAACGGATTTTAGAATGATCAATCTCAATTAAAATCCATTGATACAACAAGATACAACAAGATTACACATGGTAAGCTAGGTGACAACACAAATTTTTTAATTTTTAATTTTACTAATCTTTATTTTATCATATTCTTTGTACTTTTATAAACATTATGCATTTTATATAAATACATGATATTTATATATATTATACATTTATTTGTGGGTTTTTTCTTCTTCTTTTTTTGCCTTTCTTGTTTTAGAAAACAACTTTGTGCATCTTAAGGAATAATAGCACTTTGGGCATACTGTTGTATATCCCATCAGACTGCACAACAGTGCCTAGTGTGGCTTCAACACCTGTGAACAATTATTGACTGTCTTCTGCACACTGATGCGTACACCTTAAATCATCTTCTCATATTAGGTTTTTGTTTCACTGCATAAAAAATTACATATTTGCATTTGTATCTGTGAAATGTCATAATATAGGTTAAATAATCCCTATCACATCTTATTTCGGTTTTTCAGTCTTGATGAAACTCTTGTTTAAGTTCCATTAGGTTGAATTGCAGCCGTCCGCTGTTTTGTGTTAATTTTATTATTAAAGCTTATTTTGAATGTCCGCTGGTTCCCGCCTCCTTCCCAAGATTCAGAAGCTTTTATAGTGTTACACTGGTGCCGAAACCTGGGAGGAAGGAGGGACGCGCTGCTGAAGATAACTTGTCGCTGTGGTGAGTCTGCGGTGCCATCGAGCAGTGCGAGGCAGTGTGCCGCCGTGGACGCTTGAGGGAGCGGAGGAGATGGCACCGTTCGCCAGGGGCCCGAGCCTGCTGCCATCCCCCGGAAAGGGGAGGAGCAGAGAACGGGGACTCCTCCCGGCTGCCCAAAACCTGGTAGAGCCGTCGCCATCCACTGGGCGGCGGAGGAGTGTCGTGCATTTTGTTGTTTTCGATGATTTTGCTTTTAGTTTTCTCAAGAACTATACAGTAAAATGCCTTATAAATGAATACAGCGATAGTTATGGTCACTCTGAATACATATGACTTGAAAGAATGAGCTAACCTATAAAGGAACCCTTTATAGGTTAGCTCATTTCACAAAAAAACTTGACAATGAATATATTGATAGTCAGGGTCACTCTGAATACATGTCCACTGAAAGAATGAGCTAACCTATAAAGGAAACCTTTTTATGAGTGTTGGAAAATGGGACACAGTGCAATTGCTAGGATGCATTTAGTTTTTTGGGGGGAATTTGATTTTAGTTTTCTCAAAAAATATACAGTAAAATGCCTTGAATATTAATACAGCGATAGTCAGGGTCACTCTGAATACATGTCCACTGAAGAAATGAGCTAACCTATAAAGCATACCTTTTTATGAGTGTTGGAAAATGGGACAAACTACAATTGCTAGGATGCATTTTTTTAGGGTGAATTTGCTTTTAGTTTCTCAAAAACTATACAGTGAAATGCCTTGAAAATGAATCCAGTAATAGTAGGGGTCACTCTGAATACATATGCATTAAAAGAATGAGCTAACCTATAAAGGAACACTTTATATGAATTTTGGAAAATTGGATAAACTGCAATTGCTAGGATGCATTTTGTTGTTTTGGGTGAATTTGCTTTTAGTTTTCTCCAAAATTATACAGTAAAATGGCTTGAAAATTAATACAGTGATACTCGGGGTCACTCTGAATACATGTCCACTGAAAGAATGAGCTAACCTATAAAGGAAACCTTTTTATGAGTGTTGGAAAATGGGACACAGTGCAATTGCTAGGATGCATTTAGTTTTTTGGGGGGAATTTGATTTTAGTTTTCTCAAAAAATATACAGTAAACTGACTTGAATATTAATACAGCGATAGTCAGGGTCACTCTGAATACATGTCCACTGAAGAAATGAGCTAACCTATAAAGCAAACCTTTTTATGAGTGTTGGAAAATGGGACAAACTACAATTGCTAGGATGCATTTTTTTAGGGTGAATTTGCTTTTAGTTTCTCAAAAACTATACAGTGAAATGCCTTGAAAATGAATCCAGTAATAGTAGGGGTCACTCTGAATACATATGCATTAAAAGAATGAGCTAACCTATAAAGGAACACTTTATATGAATTTTGGAAAATTGGATAAACTGCAATTGCTAGGATGCATTTTGTTGTTTTGGGTGAATTTGCTTTTAGTTTTCTCCAAAATTATACAGTAAAATGGCTTGAAAATTAATACAGTGATACTCGAGGTCACTCTGAATACATGTCCACTGAAAGAATGAGCTAACCTATAAAGGAAACCTTTTTATGAGTGTTGGAAAATGGGACACAGTGCAATTGCTAGGAAGCATTTAGTTTTTTGGGGGGAATTTGATTTTAGTTTTCTCAAAAAATATACAGTAAAATGCCTTGAATATTAATACAGCGATAGTCAGGGTCACTCTGAATACATGTCCACTGAAGAAATGAGCTAACCTATAAAGCAAACCTTTTTATGAGTGTTGGAAAATGGGACAAACTACAATTGCTAGGATGCATTTTTTTTTAGGGTGAATTTGCTTTTAGTTTCTCAAAAACTATATAGTGAAATGCCTTGAATATTAATACAGTGATAGTAGGGGTCACTCTGAATACATACAGTATTGTTCAAAATAATAGCAGTACAATGTGACTAACCAGAATAATCAAGGTTTTTAGTATATTTTTTATTGCTACGTGGCAAACAAGTTACCAGTAGGTTCAGTAGATTGTCAGAAAACAAACAAGACCCAGCATTCATGATATGCACGCTCTTAAGGCTGTGCAATTGGGCAATTAGTTGAAAGGGGTGTGTTCAAAAAAAAATAGCAGTGTCTACCTTTGACTGTACAAACTCAAAACTATTTTGTACAAACATTTTTTTTTTTTTCTGGGATTTAGCAATCCTGTGAATCACTAAACTAATATTTAGTTGTATGACCACAGTTTTTTAAAGCTGCTTGACATCTCTGTGGCATGGAGTCAACCAACTTGTGGCACCTCTCAGCTGTTATTCCACTCCATGATTCTTTAACAACATTCCACAATTCATTCACATTTCTTGGTTTTGCTTCAGAAACAGCATTTTTGATATCACCCCACAAGTTCTCAATTGGATTAAGGTCTGGAGATTGGGCTGGCCACTCCATAACATTAATTTTGTCGGTTTGGAACCAAGACTTTGCCCGTTTACTAGTGTGTTTTGGGTCATTGTCTTGTTGAAACAACCATTTCAAGGGCATGTCCTCTTCAGCATAGGGCAACATGACCTCTTCAAGTATTTTAACATATGCAAACTGATCCATGATCCCTGGTATGCGATAAATAGGCCCAACACCATAGTAGGAGAAACATGCCCATATCATGATGCTTGCACCTCCATGCTTCACTGTCTTCACTGTGTACTGTGGCTTGAATTCAGAGTTTGGGGGTCGTCTCACAAACTGCCTGTGGCCCTTGGACCCAAAAAGAACAATTTTACTCTCATCAGTCCACAAAATGTTCCTCCATTTCTCTTTAGGCCAGTTGATGTGTTCTTTGGCAAATTGTGACCTCTTCTGCACATGCCTTTTTTTTAACAGAGGGACTTTGCGGGGGATTCTTGAAAATAGATTAGCTTCACACAGACGTCTTCTAACTGTCACAGTACTTACAGGTAACTCCAGACTGTCTTTGATCATCCTGGAGGTGATCATTGGCTGAGCCTTTGCCATTCTGGTTATTCTTCTATCCATTTTGATGGTTGTCTTCCGTTTTCTTCCACGTCTCTCTGGTTTTGCTCTCCATTTTAAGGCATTGGAGATCATTTTAGCTGAACAGCCTATCATTTTTTGCACCTCTTTATAGGTTTTCCCTTCTCTAATCAACTTTTTAATCAAAGTACGCTGTTCTTCTGAACAATGTCTTGAACGACCCATTTTCCTCAGCTTTCAAATGCATGTTCAACAAGTGTTGGCTTCATCCTTAAATAGGGGCCACCTGATTCACACCTGTTTCTTCACAAAATTGATGACCTCAGTGATTGAATGCCACACTGCTATTTTTTTGAACACACCCCTTTCAACTAATTCAATTGCCCAATTGCACAGCCTTAAGAGCGTGCATTTCATGAATGCTGGGTCTCATTTGTTTTCTGAGAATCTACTGAACCTACTGGTAACTTGTTTGCAAACAAGTTACCAGTAGGTTCAGTAGATTCTCAGAAAACAAATGAGACCCAGCATTCATGAAATGCACGCTCTTAAGGCTGTGCAATTGGGCAATTAGTTGAATTAGTTGAAAGGGGTGTGTAATAAAAAAATATACGAAAAACCTTGATTATTCTGGTTAGTCACATTGTACTGCTATTATTTTGAACAATACTGTATGACTTGAAAGAATGAGCTAACCTATAAAGGAACATCTTTTATGAATTTTGGAAAATGGGAAAAAGTGTAAGTGCAACAATGGATTTTGATGTTTTGGGTGAATTTGCTTTTAGTTTTCTCCACAACTATACAGTAGAAACCCTTGATAATTAATACAGTGGTAGTCTGGGTCACTCTGAATACATATACATTAAAAGAATGAGCTAACCTATAAAGGAACACTTTATATGAATTTTGGAAAATGGGAAAAAGTTTAAGTGCAACAATGGATTTTGATGTTTTGGGTGAATTTGCTTTTAGTTTTCTAAAAAAACTATACAGTAAAATGCCTTGATAATTAATACAGTGGTAGTCTGGGTCACTCTGAATACATATACATTAAAAGAATGAGCTAACCTATAAAGGAACACTTTATATGAATTTTTGAAAATGGGAATAAGTTTAAGTGCAACAATGGAGATTGATGTTTTGCGGGAATTTGCTTTTGGTTTTCTCCAAAACTATACAGTAAAATCCCTTGATAATTAATACAGTGGGAGTCTGGGTCACTCTGAATACATATACATTAAAAGAATGAGCTAACCTATAAAGGAACACTTTATATGAATTTTTGAAAATGGGAAAAAGTTTAAGTGCAAAAATGGAGATTGATGTTTTGGGGGAATTTGCTTTTAGTTTTCTGCAAAACTATACAGTAAAATGCCTTGAATATTAATACAGTGATAGTAGGGGTCACTCTGAATACATATGACTTGAAAGAATGAGCTAACCTATAAAGGAACACCTTTTATGAATTTTGGAAAATGGGAAAAAGTGTAAGTGCAACAATGGATTTTGATGTTTTGGGTGAATTTGCTTTTAGTTTTCTAAAAAAAACTATACAGTAAAATGCCTTGATAATTAATACAGTGGTAGTCTGGGTCACTCTGAATACATATACATTAAAAGAATGAGCTAACCTATAAAGGAACACTTTATATGAATTTTGGAAAATGGGAAAAAGTGTAACTGCAACAATGGATTTTGATGTTTTGGGTGAATTTGCTTTTAGTTTTCTCCAAAACTATACAGTAAAATCCCTTGATAATTAATACAGTGGTAGTCTGGGTCACTCTGAATACATATACATTAAAAGAATGAGCTAACCTATAAAGGAACACTTTATATGAATTTTGGAAAATGGGAAAAAGTGTAAGTGCAACAATGGATTTTGATGTTTTGGGTGAATTTGCTTTTAGTTTTCTCCAAAACTATACAGTAAAATCCCTTGATAATTAATACAGTGGTAGTCTGGGTCACTCTAAATACATATACATTAAAAGAATGAGCTAACCTATAAAGGAACACTTTATATGAAATTTTGAAAATGGGAAAAAGTGTGTGCAACAATGGATTTTGATGTTTTGGGTGAATTTGCTTTTAGTTTTCTCCAAAACTGTACAGTAAAATGCCTTGATAATTAATACAGTGGTAGTCTGGGTCACTCTGAATACATAT
This sequence comes from Carassius auratus, assembly GCF_003368295.1. NCBI lineage: Eukaryota > Metazoa > Chordata > Actinopteri > Cypriniformes > Cyprinidae > Carassius > Carassius auratus. The sequence continues at coordinate 15,671,386 of NC_039276.1, forward strand.
GACTTGAAAGAATGAGCTAACCTATATAGGAACACCTTTTATGAATTTTGGAAAATGGGAAAAAGTGTAAGTGCAACAATGGATTTTGATATTTTGGGTGAATTTGCTTTTAGTTTTCTCCAAAACTATACAGTAAAATCCTTTGATAATTAATACAGTGGTAGTCTGGGTCACTCTGAATACATATACATTAAAAGAATGAGCTAACCTATAAAGGAACACTTTATATGAATTTTTGAAAATGGGAATAAGTTTAAGTGCAACAATGGAGATTGATGTTTTGCGGGAATTTGCTTTTAGTTTTCTCCAAAACTATACAGTAAAATGCCTTGAATATTAATACAGTGATAGTAGGGGTCACTCTGAATACATATGACTTGAAAGAATGAGCTAACCTATATAGGAACACCTTTTATGAATTTTGGAAAATGGGAAAAAGTGTAAGTGCAACAATGGATTTTGATGTTTTGGGTGAATTTGCTTTTCGTTTTCTCCAAAATTATACAGTAAAATGCCTTGAATATTAATACAGTGGTTGTCAGGATCACTCTGAATACATATGATTTGAAAGAATGAGCTAACCTATAAAGCAACCTTTTTTATGAATGTTGAAAAATGGGACACACTGCAATTTCTCGGATGCATTTTTTATTTGGGGTGATTTTGCTTTTAGCTTTCTCCACAACTATACATTAAAATGCTTTGAAAATGAATACAGTGATAGTCAGGGTCATTCTGAATGCATATGATATGAAAGAATGAGCTAACATATAAAGGAACACTTCTTTGTGTAGGAAACTGGGACAGTGCAATTGGTAGAATGCATTATATATATATATATATATATATATATATATATATATATATATATATATATATATATATATATATATATATATATATAAATAAATATATATATATAAATATATGTGTGTGTGTATATATATATATATATATATATATATATATATATATATATATATATATATATATATATATATATATATAAATATAAATAAATATATATATATAAATATATGTGTGTGTGTATATATATATATATATATATATATATATATATATATATATATATATACACACACACACATATATATATATATATATATATATATATATATATATATATATATATATATATATATACACACACATATATATATATATATATATATATATATATATATATATATATATATATACACACACTGAAAATCATTAATATTGTAATTTATAATCTCTAATAAACGATTTAAAATGATTTATGTACAACACAAACGTTTATATACAATAATGAGTTAAAATAAGCGAAAGTATAAAGGAAACGTGTGTACGACTGCTTCTTTACATGCATTTTGACTGCTCTCAGCACCCGTACCGTAAGTGCATGATTACACGCGCAAAGGAAAAAAAAGTGCGGCTGGCTTGACCGTGTATTTTCAAAGCGCGGCTGGCTTGACCGCAGTCGGCAACTAAGTCTGCGCGGTCTCTGAAAATACGCCTTTTGCGCAGCGCTCTATCTGCCAAATCTAGCAAAAGCGCTATATCAGCCATCTTAAATGTTTCTTGTTATGCCTGATTTTGGCCATTTTATAGGAAACAATTTCCGTAACAATTAAGGGGCTATTAGTTTTCCCAGAAAGCAATTAATTATTTGATTAAAGTGTTCCGTTTGCAGATCCTATTATTAGCTCGCATAATAAAAGTAAAAAGAAAAACCGTAGGCCTATGTAATTACTATATATATTTTTTTCAAAATGCTGTGTAAATATGTACCCGATTAAGGTGAATTAAAATGCAGCCGTATTAATGAGCAAAACGTTCAGATGTTAAACGCACTATTTACGCGTGGCTGGGAGCAGGTGTAGATTTCTTTCGTACCAACTAACATTTGGAAAATACGAACGTTTTAATGAATCCAAAAATTTACGCCAAAACCACTTTACACGCGATTTACACAAAAATTCGTTCTGCTCGTGTTTCATGAATGAGACCCATTGAGAGTGACTGATACTAAAAAATAAAAATAAAAAAAAGTATCCCATCTTTCTGTCTTTTCTGTGTGTTCATAAATTGTATTAATTTGTAAGTGTCGTGTTTGGCTGTTGGCATTTAAGTTATATGACTAATAACAGTGGCATATAAAAAGTTTATACCACAGGAAAAAAAGTGAAACATGCCTTTTTTTGAAGCTGCTGTATATAAAAAACACAAGGTGGCTGAATTTGCAAGCTATGTAGATAGCAGAAGCTTAATGAGATTCATTACTTTCACTCAATTTAATTATTATTTTTAGTATCCCCTCTAAACTGTTTTTTTTTAATTGTTTTTTTTAGAAAAAGTACCACATTACAGCAATTTTTGAATAAAAATGTAAATTGTATGATTTCCTGTTCCATGACTCTGGTGGAAGCTTCAATTACTAAAGTCTTTATATCTCAATTGAAATGGCTAGTATTTAATGATTTACTATTAATCCTCTTAACATTAGAAATGTATGGAACCAAGTCAACTTCTGTCTGACTCTGTAATCCATAGTAAGACGTTGTCAGCACTTTCCTCTGTTACTGGCATTTTGCTCGTAAAGGGTCAAACAAATGTAAAAAAAAAAAAAAAAATTAAAATCCCTGCTAAACACTTAAATTTGGAAATCGTTTGCTATGAAGGTATGTGGATTATATATGCCAAGTTTTAGGATGAATTAGAAAAATTAAACTTTACAGACACAAAATAATACTTACATTTAACCTGTTATAATATTATAAACTTAATACTTTTGAGGCTTACAACAAAGACAAAAAAAAAAAAAAAACAAGAAACAATAATTTTAATTAGGCTACATTATGCATGGCTGTGGCGTTATTAACAAAAATGCTTATAACAGCGTCACCTTGTGGCTGATTTCCCCCAAATGGAAATTCATCATGACTGTTGGCTATACAGATTGACTGCTATCATCTAAACCTACATTTTCTGTAAATCTAAACTAGAGATAACATATCCCTATATGAAACTGGAGCTGGTTTGTTCAGTGATTTAAGAGAAATGTAATTTGTTTCTATCCCCAGTCCCAGTGTTATAAAGACATGTTAGCAGGGGCATTGCTAGTGGTGGAAAAGGGGTGACATAGTGCAGGCCAAGAGGTCTGGGGGGAGCACCGGGAAATTCCACAGCTGGCTGGTCGCTGAAATGAGGGAGACCTCACCGATATTTGGCACTGTTTTTAAAGGGGTCATATGATACTATTTTAAAGACCATTATTTTGTTTATTTGGTGTAATAAAATACATTGAAGTGCTTTAACGTAAACAAAAAAAAGGGTTTATTTTTTCCCAAATACTGCACATTATTGTAGTTCCTCTATGCCCTGTCTCCCTCAAATGTGTCATTTTCTACTGTCATGGAGATTCTAATTAAATAACAATTTGTAGAGACTGGGAATGAAAAACCGAACAGAGTTTTGTCTTTGTATTGCTTTCATCATAACTCATGTACATCTCATGCACCTCTCCCTGGTACAGACTGTCTCAGAACTAATTGTTACTGGTACATGGTTCCTCTTTTAGAAGTTGTTTTTCAGCCTAAAGCCATTACGTGCACAGGTTACACAAAGAACTCAGTGTCCCTATGGACTATATATACTACCTTGATCATTGTATGTTAAAAAGATACCTAAATGAGATTAATGCAATCAATCCCAAATTTACAAAACGTCTCCGGTAACTATCGTAACCTCGGTTCCCTGAGAGGCGGGAACGAGACATTACATCAGCTAAGACGTAATTTGGGAACTCTTCCCTTCTCCACTTTCACTGAAATCTTATTGGCTAACGCCAGCTGGGGACAGCTGGCCAATTGTCGCGAAGCATGCAAATACTGGCGGGTCAGCGGGCAGTATAAAATGCATGGGCGCGAAAATTACGTCAGAATCACGACTGAACGCTAGCACAGCTGATCAAACAGCGGCCACGGCGGCTAACGTAATGTCTCGTTCCCGCCTCTTAGGGAACCGAGGTTACGACAGTAACGGGAGACGTTCCCTCTCGAGGCGGTAACTCAACATTATGTCAGCTAAGACGTATATGGGAACTGTATAAAATCCCGTTGTGAGAGCAGTGAAGATAAGCCCTGAACGGAGTCAATCACCCCTACACATAAGCAGGACAGTTCTAGCCAATGGCCGTGTCGCTAAGAGTGCTTGCATCTGATAGCCGGAACTAGGCCAATGAGACATCTGCTCCGACCCTAACAAAATGTGCATAACTTCAAGCAATATATCGAAATCTGCACAAACCAGGGCAGACACAAAGCAATAAGCACTCAAGCATGAGAGTTAAACAGAGTCGACGGCGTTTGCGGTGACTACTGCATAAACCATATAATCCATAACACAGAGTTAGCAGCCATGGTAACTACTGTATAGCTGGTTATAACAGAATGAATAAAACTTAACTCACCGAAAGTACATGTGATGCTACAGAGGGTACATCCAGCTTGTAAAACCTGTTGATGGTGTTCAGCAAAACATAAATACTGGAGAGACATACCTCTAGACCAGGCCCATCAGGAAGCATTTATATTGACCTCGCAGAATGAGCTCTGATGTTGAGGGGATAATCCTTCCCCTGGCATTCGATAGCGTCCACGATCCAGTGAGAAAGTCTCTGTTTAGAAACCACACGTCCCTTATTACATCCACCAAGCACACGAACAGCTGGTGCGACTCATATACATCCGTAAAACCCTAACAGGGTCCCGGCGCTCTGAGCATCAGCGTCACGCGAGGCTGACGGCTTAACAGATAAGGCGGGCAGGGAAACAAAATGGTGTATTGAGTGACTTCGGAACGAAACCCGGTCTCGGCCGGAGAGTGACATTACAGTCGCCAGGCCTGAAACCAATGCAATATCGTTCACCAAAAACTCATGAAATTATCCAAGGCACTTCGCCAAGGCGAGAGCAAGAAGCAAGGCAGTCTTCAGGGGAGCTCCTTAAGCGCAATCGAAGCTAATGGCTCAAACGGTAGTAAGAGATAGAGCCCTCAAAACTAGAGCGAAATCCCACGGCGGCACGGAGGGCGGCCATGAAGTACACAATCTCCTTGCTCCCCTGAGAAAACTGATTACCAGAGCATGCTTACCGATCGTTCGCCCGTCAACCGGGGAACGAAAGCGGCAAAAGCGGTCACATACACCCTCAGCGTGGATGGTTTCAAACTCCCGCTATCCATACTGTGCTGTAGAAAGCGCAAAACATCCGACAAGGAACAGGTCCCCAGGTCAACATAAATGTTCTAGCACCATTTTGTGAAAACTCCCCACATCTGCGTGTAGCAGCGAATGTTTGATGATGCTCGCGTCTCTGTAAGTATGTTTAGCACTCGTGAGTGTAGAGCGTGAAGGTTCCACAGCTCGGGGCTGGGGTGCTATATTGTGCCATTCGCCTGAGAAAGTAGGTCCTGCCTGAGGGGGATTCGCAATGGGGGAGCCATCACTAACTCTCTCAGGTCCGTGAACCAGGGCTGATTCGGCCATGGGGCCACGAGTCTAATTGATGCTTTCTCCTCCCTGAATTTGCACAACACAGGCAGAATCTTCACAGGAGGGAATGCGTAAGCCTGGCTTCCGGCCAACGTGATATCAGAGCATCTCCCGGCAGGGGGGAGTGAGATAGCAAACGTGTTCTAGCTTGTGGCAAACAAATCCACTTCCTCCCTCCCAAATCATTAGATCTGATCTTGGGTGAAGCCTCCATCTCCTTGAGGAATCCCGTTCCTCGAAAGCATGCTCACTCCACGGTTCAAAGTACCGGGGATGTGCGATGCTCTAATGGAGATTAAGTGTCGGTCTGGAAAAAAGCATCTGCATTGTTTTTTTATGGAACATAGTCATTCCTAACATATAAGCAAGCTATAAAGGAAACTATAACTCTTATATTTGATTATATGTAAAAATCTTAAGTGTGTTATTCAAAAAGAAAAAAACTTTCTTAACATTTCTTCCAGTTGCATCATCGTAACACGGACAATGATCTGCTTTAGACCCTCTTTATTCTACAGCATGTAATGCTTACTACAACTCTTCTTCTGTAGAGCTGCCGCAGGTGTCAGATTTTAGCATCTCATTGTCTTCATCATTTTCATCAGAAGGACTCACATTATTTTTACTTTCACACAAGACATGGTACATTACCATCTGATAAACTACTAAAGATTTCATGATTGAATGTACAGCTCTTCTAATCATTCCCACTACACAAGGCCACATACACAGCAAAAAATAAATCCATGGCCAGGGCTGAGATGGCAATTAACCCAATGTATTCTTCTTTCTGGCATAAACTCTTAAACCAATTCCATTCCCAATCATCACTGGCATTTACTTCTCTAGCTGTTAACCTGTGAATTGAATTAGTCATGTTTTGAATACATTTCCCACAAGTATGCAACCCCCTGATAAGAGATGCAGACATTGGGTCCAGAACATTCTTGCAGTGCTATCGGCCTGAGTCCTCATAGTTTTTTATTGATGCCTTCCATCATCAGCTTAGTAGTGTTCATGAAACTTATCAGTTCATACCTTGCGATTTCAACATAAATTTAGGAGAAGGCTGACCCCAAGTGCTGTAATTACAGCATGGAACAACTTCTCAGCTCCATTCCACAGCCTGTGTTCCCTCCTGTCGAGTTGGTCGTGTAGTTTCGCTGCAGTGGTCTGATGGTATGTTTCCTAACAGCTCAAGTCCCTCGATGTCCATTGGCCCAAACTGACCTCAGATCATCCCCACACAGTGATGTTGCTGCGTGTTCAGCTCCCATACAGCACTGTATGTTTGTTCTCCAGACGTTCAGCCAGACATCCCCCTTGGCACGGGGCAGCTGGTCAACCACTTTACTGAGCTGTAGCCCTCTGGTGGCGCTCAAACCTTCCTGCAGTGACTTGCGTATATCCACATAGCTCTCTCTACCACTTTCACCTAAGTTATGTGTGTAATCAGCAAGAGCTGATATCATGCAAGACTCCTTCAACTGGCTTGGGCAGAGCGTCCTTGACCTGCTGAGATATCTAAGAGAGAACAAGAGACAACTTTCGACTACACTTTAGCATATCATCTTCACACAAGGATGTAGAGGACAGTGGTTGTGGTTCTGGTCCAACCCCATTTGAAGTTGGCCTGTCAAACAAAATTTCAAATGGACTCAAGTTAGACTTTGTTCTTATTCTTATTCTCATATACATTAACATAATGGGGAGTGCTTTTACCCAAGTCAGTCCTGTTTGCTCACAACACTTAATTAATTTGTTCTTTAATGTCACTCCTGACTGATATTTTCATTTGCAAAAGGTGTGCTATTATCACTAGTACATTGTATTATCAAATCACTGATTTGGAATTGGGTGTGCCACTTGTGGCATCATTTGACCACTGTCCACTTTGCTTGTGGCACAGATCATACATGATTGACAATACCTGTCCGCAAAGGAAGTGTATCCCCTTGTGAACCAATATTGATTAAGCAAATCAAACAATCCCCCTTAACTGATGTGATCTAGGCCATGTGCAAGTTTTGCACAGTGTGGGAAAAAGTTTTTTGACAGACATGGTCTATCTTCAGTAATCTGCCTGTTTTCAGTTTGCACTTGGCCTTCAGTCATTGTTTTTTCTCCTCTGCTGTGGCAAAAGCTTGCATAGCTGTAAGCAGGGGCATTGCACAAGATCCCAGGCCCTATGCATAAGCAGTCCTGATGGGCTCCTGTCCTGTGCCCAATTTAGTTTTTTAATCCCTGCATGAAAAAACTGCGTATTGCATGATAACCAAACAAGACTTGATTCAGTCATATTTTATTTGCAGTATGAACAAGACAAAGAGGATGAAGGGTCTGTTGCCATTCCATTCCCTGATGTGACAGTTTCTGAAACTGAGGGCCATGTGTTTCACAATGTTAAGATCTGCACCTACTAAATCTGACAAATATAATGTTGTTCATTTGTAAACATTTGTGTACATAATGTAAAAGTTCATTTCAGTAATTCAACTTAAAAAGTTAAACTAATATATTACATAGACTCATTACATGCAAAGTGAGATATTGCAGGCCTTTATTTGTTGTAATTTTGATGATTATGGCTTACAGCTCTGAAAACCTAATATTCTAATTTTAAATTTGGGGTTTTCATAAGTTGTAAGCCATAAATAATCATCAACATTAAAACAAATAAAGGCTTGAAATATCTCACTTTGCATGTAATGAGTCTATATAATATATTAGTTATACCATTATAACAATATATTAATATATTACTATATTATATTATTAACTATATAACTTTTGCACAGTATTCTAATTGTTTGAGTTTCACCTGTAAGTACCAATAAGCTAACAAGCTACCTATGAAACTGATTAGCCTTCTATTGCTAATTTTAGATAGTATGGCCTATTAATTTAAAATTAAACATGTTTCAAAATTCCATTATTATAATGGTGTGTTGTATGCAAACAGCATTGTTAGTGTACAGTTTACTTATTTAGCCTTTACCTGAGATTACATGTATAACCAAATTGCCATCTGAAAGTGAATGTTCTGCTCTTTCAGTCAGTTGTCTCAGTTCATTTTTAGCACTAACGATCGCGGATTCAATGGGATTTTCATGCAGTTTTGCACTATAAATTTCGGGTTCTAGTTTGTGCTCACCTTTCTTTAAAAAGAAGTCAGTAGCCAATTGTTTCCCCTCATTTTGTTTTCTTTCCTTCTCCTGTCTTTCCTTTCTTTTTTGGTGGCCTAATTTGACTTTGTTTGAGAAAGACATTTCTGCACCGCTCCACCAGATGCTCAACTAAACTAACGTAAAAACACTGCATGCAGATGGACTAAACCATTTGACGCATTAGCAAGGGGGGTAGGATCATGATACCGTCAGTCAATCAACCAAGTTATTCAGCCAATACACTAAATTTACGTTCCATCTGACATTCATTATGAAATTTAATTAGGAAATTAAAATATCCAGGTAAAATAAAATATATTCCAGACTTTTCAAGGGCCCTCTCTTCCTTTGGGGCCATGGTGATCAGTACTGGTTTTACCCCTAGTCCGACGCCCCTGGCTAAAACCTCCATTGAAGTCCAATTAATCATTGTTAAATGTTACAAAGGTAAAAGAAAGTTCTGTTCTCATCGCTGCGTCCTTTGCCATGGTATCAGCTTACTTGTTACCTAAAATCACAAAATCATAACTTTTGGAATGTGTGACGCATTTGCAGATAGCAACTAACTTTGGTAGCAAAATTGCTTCTAACAATGCTGCTATTTGATCATGAATTAGATCAGGTTTACTATCAGATTTTATAAATTTTCTGTGCTTCCACAATGCCCCAAAATCATGACAAACCCTAAAAGAGTAACAATAATTTGGGTAAACGGTAACTGTTTGTCCATCAGCAATTTTGCAAGCCTCCGTCAATACTACCAATTCAGTCACTTGCACAGAGCAATGCACAGGGAGCGCTCCAGATCTTATTGTTGCATATGCAGTGGTTACCGCTTAACTTGCTCTATTTTAGCCAATTAGTCAGAATATAAACACTTGGTAACACTTTATTTTGATAGTCCACTTTAGACATTCTACTAGCAGTAAGTAACTTTGCAACTACATGTCAACTAGCAGTTAGTAGAGTATTAGTAGACTGTCTGCTTAATATCTTCTAACACTTTCTTTGTCAACTAATACTAAGCCTAAACCTACCCCTAACACTAACCCTAAACCTACCCTAATAGTCTACTCTGAGAGTTAGCAGACATGTAGTTGCAAAATTCTGAGATTTAGTTGATATGTAGTTGACATGTAGTTACAAAGTTACTTACAGTCAGTAGAATGTCTAAAGTGGACTATCGAAATAAAGTGTAACCAAACACTTATTATAGGTGTACCCTAGTGATTCAGGACAAGCTAAAAACACGGTTTGTAAAATGGATTCATGGTGTACTGGCTTATTATATACATTTTTCTACATTTTGAACACAAACAAAGTTATGGACCGCAGCTCTGATTCGTTGATTTCTTACCGGGAGCGGTCCATAACTGCGAATGGCAATAGCACCACTGGGAGGAGCCAGAGGAGTTTGATTTTTTTTTCACAGATTATCTGTCTCATATTCTACTGTCAGGACATAATGACAGGTTTAACAAATATGTAAAAATATATATTTACAAAAGTTACCTACTGCAGCTTTAAGTCAGCATTTTCTAAGGGGGTTTCTTTTAAAATCTGGTATTGGTTGACAGACCTGTTTAAATGTGCCAATGCTATCATGTTCTTCCCCATCCTGATTCGTAGGGAGCAGTGCAGCTGGATTTAACATTGTGCATCTTTTAATTGTGATGTTTGGCATTTCCAATAAAATTGCATTGTACCTGAGATACCGGGGCATTGACAAATAGGATGTTTTCTGTTCCAATAGGATCACAAAGACCGTGTGTGGCATGAGCAAAGTCACATCAGAGACCCCACAATTTAAAACAGCTTTTTCTGAAGATGCAACAGCATTCAGGGATTTTGGCATGCCTGCCACTATCGGATCGTGCTTACTCTAAAAATAGGCCACAGGTCTCCCCCATGATCCTGTAACAGAACAGAAGTCAGGAACCCATTCTCTCATCAACAGTTTGAACAAAATTTATTTCTGGGTCTGGAAGTCCCAGTGTTGGTGATGTTCATCGCAATAATATATTCTTAAATGCTTTCTCTGCTTATGGAATCCAGGTCAGTTTGTCATGGGGTTGCAAGCCCTTCCCATGAGCCAAAGCGTTCAAGGGCGATTCTTTGATAATATAATTTATAATGGATGTTCGACAATATGAACACATGCCCAAAAATTGTCTCTTTTTGTTTCTCAGATTAAGATTTGCCATTTTTACTGATGATGACCAAAAAATGTCACCTCCCTTTTGACAAACTGGCTTATGACCCTATGAATCACATAGACTGTACGTACAGCTTTAACATCAGTCCCGTGCAAACACATTCGGTATGCAGACAGTGTTGGATTGTATTCAACCTTTTTCTCTGCTGTCTCCACCCAATTCACATGAAAAATACAAATTTTTACAAATAAACCAACGTCTTGCCTATGGTCATTGTTCTTTACGGACAATGAAATATGTGGAAGATAATCAGAAAACATCAAACAGCATTTACTGTTCATTTCTCAAATCAACAGCAAAAGCACATCTGTTTTCTGTCCAGATTAAACATTTCAGGTCTATTGTGTCTATACATGAAACCATTTTTGTTAAAAAAATTATAATTATCTTTTCCCAATGATATATGTGCTGAGCATTGTAAATCAGAGAATGGCATAATTCAGAAGTAGGTGAAACTGTCTTTTGCAGCCTTGACAAGCTTTTCACATAATTCATCATCTTTCCGTTTACACTGGTAAATATACAACTGTGATTGTTGGATTGTGGCTAAAGTTTGAATTTGGCACTGGGCCACTTCCCAGTTTCACATTAAATATCTTTCTTACAAATTTTGAAGGCAGTTTTCTGACAGTAGTAAACAATGCTTAAAGTTCATGCCATCCTAATCTTTACATCTCAATGGTACAGTGAAATTGTCTCTGACCATATAACTAGATGCAGTAGTAGACCAAACTAAATTTCCACTTATTTTTGGAATTGGATCTATTTCATACATTCTAATTAAGGAGTTGCCAGCCCTTTCAACTCCATTAACCCATAATCTATGTGTTATTTGTTCATTAGCTAATTTATGTGCCTATGTTCTTGTCGAGAGAAGATTTATCATTTTCTATTCTTCCAATGTGATCATGTATTAAAGCAAGCATTTTTCTTCATTGCTAAGAGCAGAAATATAAGCAAGCATATTTTCTTCATTGCAGTGAGCTTTAGAGAAAATGTGTGTGTGTTTCAGACTTATCTGTTTGTGCTGCGTGGCCTTGGTTGACTTTGCTCCAGACTCCACTCTCCTTCTCCAGCTTCTGCTGTGAAAGTCACTGTTGTCAGTCTGCCTCAGCTTTATCTGGTCCAGCCGCCGTTTGGTTGATCAAATGTGCAGTCTGAAAAAGTCTTTGACCTCTGCTCTTCTGCATGATTTTGGTTGTGTTCGCTCTGACTGGAAAGTGAGTCTTGATCCATTGACACAGTGTTTCCACTGCTTGATGATATGCTTCGTTGTGTCTCTTTAAAGTCTTTCTCGTTCCATGGTTGAGAGACCATCACAGTTCTATTCAGCCCAGCCACTTGAATCATGGGGAAAGCTCAGACATGCTCTCCTTTTTTTCCTCCAGTTTCTTCTTGTTCAGGCTGTCCAGCTGCAGTGTCACTCTCTCATGAGCTTTAGATCTGGTGCTGACTCCAGTCATGGAGTATTTCATCATTCCGATGATGTTGCTGGTTGCAGAGCAGACTGTTTGGATCATAATGATGCTGTTGAAGTTGTGCTTGTCTTTCGTTGGGCGGCATGGACTGTGGTGAAGATGCAATGGCTCTGTAGGATGGAGGCAGCTGTGGTGGTTGAATCTGGTGCTGCCGTGGCATTTTTCGATAGGGGTGAAGCCAGGAGTCCAGATCAAAGTCCACTTTGGCACACCACAGTTCTCTAAGGGGATAAAGAAAAGAATTCTGAACAGTATATAATCTGTTCTTTTGTCAGCATTTTCTACAGAATTATCATTTTTCAGTTCTTTCCTAAATGGCATTGATATTTATTTCTCGGCGTTCTGCTGCTTCACCCCTGTGCTTTAAAAAGTAAAATAAAAATTCCTATGTTTCTGAAACTTGTCTTTTTGCTTGTTTTTCGCTTTTTATATTATCTTAATTTGTTTTCACATTTTTCCAAGCTCTCTTTTATTTTGTTAAGCACTGTTATGCTAAAGGTACCTTTTCTTTTTTTGGAAAACCATAATTCTCAACCCAGGGTATGACTTTCATAATTATTTCCCATATTTCTATTTAATGTCATTGTAAATTGAACTGTCCAAATCATCAAGATCGATCTTAGATGTGACATTCCCAGACCACATATTCACAATCCAAGACTTTCTGGAACGCGTCTTCTTTTTCCTCACACGTAGTCGTCACTACCGTGTGGCTTCGCGCTTATTTGCCTTGTCACCCCCCTCTCTTGCTACCCTGCAAGACATTCCTGGCCCTGCTTACTCGCAGACCTATTTTTGCTTACCTGCGAAACATGGTTTCACTTACTCATGAAACAGGGTGGCTTATAGACTTCAATGGAGGTTTTAGGCCAGTAAAGTCTGGGAATAGCAGATCTTAATTTGCCAATTTAAAATACCAATTTGTAAATTTTAAGGTTATTGGAATTTCAAAATCAGTCTCACCGTTTGTAGCATGCGTTTTCTGATCCATTGAGAAACCAGCAGTGAAGGTCCACAAGCCCTCTGACATCAGTCCCCACTTCCCTGAAACCTTTTTGGGGTTTAGGGCTAAACCCTTGTGCGTTTAGGGTGATCAGCCAACTAACGTCCTCAGGTCCCAGACGATCAGCTGTGGAATCCCGTCACTCGTCGCCATGTTTGTCGTGGAAATTCTATATGGAGCCAAAAGAGTCTCAATAAAGATAAATGCACACACTACATTCACATATGCACACATAGGATTCATACATGCACACACATAATTCATAAATACACACACAGGATACACAAATGCGCACAAAATTCACAAATGCACGCACAAAATTAAAAAAGCACAGAAGATTCACAAATGCATACAAAATTCAGAAATGCACACAAAATTCAGAAATACACAAACAATTCAGAAATGCAATCACCATTTACAAATGCACTCAAGATTTACAAATCCTCAGGACAAGATTCAGAAATGTATTTCTGATGCACACACACATATATCTTGATTTTCAAACTGCTTGCGGTCTGTGAACTTCACTGCATTTGTGTGTGAATTTTGAGACTCCCCTGACTTGGCTCGACACAAATGCTTTTTTTAAAACAGGGAATGATCTGCAACCAATCAAATATCTCCCTTGTTTTAGCCAATCACAAGAATGCACCCCAGGTGGGGGATTGTTTACTTATAAGCCAATCAGCAAACGACTCACTTTCCTCAGCGAACAACTCACTTTCCTCACGCAGCGAACGACTCACTTACCTCACGCAGCCGGCGACTCACTTAGCGCAGCCGGACACCCACTTTGCGCAGCAGGAGACTCCCTTTCCGCAGCCGGAGAGTCACTTTCCATTCGCAGAGAACGACTCACTTTCCTCAGCGAACGATTCACTTTCCTCACGCAGCGAAGTTGAGCGAACGATTCACTTTCCTCACGCAGCGATCAGCTCACTTTAAGCGAATTACTCACTTTCCTCACGCAGCCGGAGACCCACTTTTTTCGCAGCCAGATAGTCAGTTACCTCACGCAGCAGACCACTGACTCTCTTCATGTAGGGACCGAATATTATAATTAAAGTGACTTCTATATTGCATCCAAAAGAATATTTAGATATATTTAAATATTCAAAAAGGTAATTTTTTTTTTTTATTTTCATTAAAATATTTAAGTAAAATGAAATAATTGCCTATTGCAAATTTATGAATCCATGGTTAACTTTTTTCTGCAGTCACTGGTCTATATATATTGATACAATTTTTAATTTATATTTTGTAAAAAATAATAAAAAATAAACCTGAATTGTAATCTAAACATCTGTATTTTCATACAATTTCATAAATAAGTAGGCTATAATATGCTGCACCACAGGCATATAGCGCTGTGTGAACGTGTTCATGTGATTGGCTAAAAGAAGGGAGATATCTGATTGGTTGCTGATCATTCCCTGTTGAAAAAAAAAGCATTTATGTGTCGAGCCAAGTCAGGGGAGTCTCAAAATTCAAATGCAGTGAAGTTCACAGACCGCAAGCAGTTTGTAAATCAAGATATATGTGTGTGTGCATCAGAAATACATTTCTGAATCTTGTCCTGTGCATTTGTGAATCTTGAGTGCATTTGTAAATGTTTTTTGAATTTCTGAATTGTGTGTGTATTTCTGAATTTTGTGTGCATTTCTGAATTTTGTGTGCTTTTTAAATTTTGTGTGTGCATTTGTAAATTTTGTGCGCATTTGTGTATCCTGTGTGTGTATTTATGAATCATGTGTGTGCATGTATGAATCCGGTGTGTGCATATGTGAATGAAGTGTGTGCATTTATCTTTATTGAGACTCTTTTGGCTCCATAGCTGGTAAGTGGTGTTTCATTTTCAGCGAAGTGATTTTGGTGTTTATTTACTTATTATTATTTTACAAGAACGATGTGATGTGAGAACATGCAGATACGTTGTTTATACTGCTGTGTGTAGCCTGTAGTGTAGAAGTAACACTAGCGTGCTGTTTGAGGGAGAAAAGTTTCACAGGCATCGAGGGGTCTGGTCTTTTTTATGTTATTTGAATAAACTTTTATTATATTACAGTACTTATTTATTTTTAACACGTAAAAATAATTATCACAACACTGGTAAGGCTTATTCAGATTTTCTTATTCTCTGAATTATCATTATAAAAATAAAAACAATTCAGAAATGAATTAAAATATAATTATATTTTAAATGTGATGCAAATATTTTTTCTACAATAGCAACAGTGTTTACAACAGCAAGACCACTTTAGCCTGTAAACTCAATAATATCTATCTTGAAATAAATGTAAAAATATCAATGTCAATATAAATGCATAATATACCTGACATGAAAGTGCAGTGTGAAGGATATGAATTACAAATGTAGCCTGTCATTTGTTTACATTGCAAAGGTGTTTTTGTTGTTTAGTAGCAGAAATATGCAGTTATTAGCCATGTACACTGTATTTTTTGTTGGTTTTCATGAGACCCCCCCATTGCCCCCCCAATCAAAATTGTCTGGAGCCGCCACTGCTCATCAGTGACGGTGTGTAGTTAGTTGCAGACAGTCAATAAATGCACGGCGTGCTAGCAGTGTTCTCAATATTAAAGAATAGCGGAGTCCACACCACAACTATAACGATAAAGGCACAGAGAAACAATATAGTTGGAATCACTTTCAGAACAATTTTTTTTTCTCTGATGAACGATAAAAACATTGACAACCAATCAGAATCAATCCTGCTGTAATGAGCTCAAGAATTTAAAGCAGCAGACGCGCGTCCGCTTAGAATACACAGACAATATCGTTCGCTGGTGTGGACGCTAATATCGTTATCTTTATAGTTATCTGGTGTGAACAGGCCTTAAGACAGAGGTTGATGAGCTAAAAATAATATTAATAATTATGATGAAATGTATGCAGCGTTTTCGATAACTAGACGAGACTGGACTATAATGTTATTTGAGGACTATTGGTCCTTCAAAATGTGCGTCCCTGTCATTGGATTGCGATCGAATAAGTGCCGTTTGTATATCTAGTCAGTATAACAACCGCAGTGGATGGATAGACTAATATGCGAGCTAGCGATCTGAAATAATGGCCTCACCACCCGAAGGGGCTGGGATGAGGTGACCAGATGACCCGTTTTTCCCGGGAGTCACAATTAGTGGTCGATTAACTTAAAATTAATGAATGCGGGATAGGCCAGAATCACGCTGATAGAAGTGCTCTCTCATGCGCGCGCTCCACTTCCTGGGTTCTCACATACAGCACGTGATCAGTTCTCGGTGCTCAACTACACACACAGCAGTTCAAATGTTTCTTGTATAGAGCAGGGGTTCTCAACCTTTTGAAAGCGTCTCGACCAGACGGATATGGTGGTCTTCTGCGCCGCCCTGGTGGGCTTCTGTCTCGACTATACGGATGTGGTGGTCTTCTGCTCCGCCCTGGTGGGCTTCTGTCTCGACTGCACGGATGTGGTGGTCTTCTGCGCCGCCCTTTTTTTTTGTTTTCTCTCTGTTTCCCTCTATGGACCTGGCCCTCCATCCCTCCCCCCGATCCTCCGCTGGTCCACCTCCCTCCTGGGCTCCTTGTTTTTGTTTTTTTTCTCTGTTTCCCTCTATGGACCTGGCCCTCCGTCCCTCCCCCTGATCCTCCGCCGGTCCACCTCCCTCCTGGGCTCCTTGTTTTTGTTTTCTGCACTTCTTGTCTATGTTTCCCCATTTTACCTGACCCTCCGTCCCTCCCCCGGTCCTCCGCCGCTCCACCTCACTCCTGGTCTCTGTATTCCTTGGTCTCTTCTTGGTTTCGGCTGGAGCATCTGGTAGCTGCTCCGTGGAGGAGGGGGTAATGTCACACTGTCTGGTCTCTGTTTCGATTGCCATTACAAGGCTATTGCTAAAATTGGGAATTTCTACAAGACCTCTGATATTAATTCATGCTTTATTATTATTATTATTACTAGGCCTAATAGTAGGCATCATCTGCATTTTTTACAGAAGCTTGCAGGTACACTGTAAACCCTAATGTTGTAATTAATAAAGAAATCAAGTTAACATAACTTCACATTACTTATAACAACCAGTTTTGCCATCAAAACTTAAACAGGTGTGTTTAAATTACTCATTGGCAGGAAAAATCTTTTGAATTAAGATTTTAAGTGTTATTAACTCAGAATTTCCATTTATTTAAATTATTCGGTACGTCTCTGTTTAAAAATGATTGGTCATGCTTGAAATTCTGCCTTGACAACAGCGCCGATTGGCCAATATAACACAAGGCGGGAATTTTTTGTCGAATTTGCTGAAGACGCAGCACTGACTGCAGGACACAGTCATTTGCAGGAACACCTGAAAGAACAAATAAATAATAAAGTTTAAAGTTAAATAGGTAAGTAAAGGTTTAAACGCAACGCATAAATATACACACGCTGTTTTTTTTATTTCCTTATACGTTTTATTGCCATGTTATTTGCATGTTGAAAATACTTTTCCGTTTTACTCTGGCAGCGGGCCAGCTGCACAAGAAGCCAGACAGGCGTTAAAGCAGGCGGGAAGAGAGTCGTCGTGAAAGACCCAGAGTACGCTGGTAGGTAGAATAATGGAAAAATATATATTTAAATTTTGCTTAGTTGCCTTTGAGTATCTTCGAGTTATAAACACGTTCGTGTTACCAACTTTCTGTAAGAACATCTGAATTTCCCGTTTTCCTCCCGCAGGGACAGTAACACTAGCAGGCAGGTGGTTATGAAGCAGACGAGGAGGGGGAAGAGTCGAGGCCACAGGAGTAACTTTACGCTGGTAAATTTTGATTTATTGTCTGTTAAATGTTATTTTTTTTATACAAATGGACTTTAGGTATAAATGCATTTAAGTTAAAACCCCTTAACTTCCAAACATAGCCAATGTTTTACAGACTAACTTAGCGCTGTTGTTTACAATAGGCCTAAGCGTGATATTGCGGCTCGAACTTCGAGAAAAATCTATTTCCAGACACTGAAATGGATCTTTGTGTAATTTGTGAAAGGACGTTTCTTTTATTTGGTGTAAAATTTGGCTGCCGCGTGAATACTGACTTATGCCTAACGTTAATCGTTACAAGAATTTCTTTGGCCGGTATGTTTACTAAAAACCGCAGACCTTTTCCCGCCTGCGACACATTTACAGAGATATTATTAATTAATGAATAGCTATGTGGAATGAAATTATATGAAATGATAGGTCTATGCAAGAAACTAAACCTCATATATTACCTTTAATCCACAGCTTCTGCAAACAAAGCTGAATTTGTTTACTACAGTCTGTAACACAAGCGTAAAGATGTAATGTTATATCAAACTTTGGGAATCTGTCAATCTTCCCGATTTGAGATCACACATGTGAATGTTTTTTGCTTTTTTTAAACGGGTTGCAGCATTAAGAATAGCAGCAAGTATCATTTTGATGAACATCACAACAGACCCATCTCCTCCTGACAGCCTGGAGCGCAAGTGCCGTGATGTGTGATTTATTTACAACTAGCAGGATGTGCAAAATGGTACTTGCTACTATCCTTGATGCTGCTACCTGTATAAAAAAGTAAGATTTTTCACATGCATGATCTCAAATTGGGAAGATTGAGTTTTCACATATTCCCAAAGTTTGATATATCTTTACACTCGCTCTCCAGACTGTAGAAAATACACTCAGGGCCGTTCGTACAGGGTAAAGGTTATAATGTTATAAATAATGTTGCTTGCATAGACCTATCGTTTCCTTTCATAAGACACAAATATATCATCAGGGACCACAATTATTGTATTTTGTTTTGCTTGCACACGTTTTTTGACAATCAAAGGGATGGTTACAGTTGACTTTCATTATATGAATAGCCAAAGAGAACAATTTCAGCTAAAAATCTCCTTTAATGTTCTGCTAAATAAAGTCGCCCACATCTTGGATGGCCTGAGTGTGAGTAAATTGACAGCAAATGTTTATTCATGAATTAAAAATCCTTTTAAATGTAAGTAAATAAATAATTAACTTTTTTTTTTTTTTTTTTTTTTTTTTTTTTTTAGGTCAACACATGTTTGTACCTTTGACTGGAATTAACTTATCTTAAAAAATAATCAAGCACACCATGCATGCATGTCGTTACTTTCCCCTTTATAATTTTTTCGGGTCTACGTGGAGTTTAATAGGATTGCTGGTAAGAACTTGAAAAGGGAATTTTACGAGACCCTTGACCAACATGATGATGAACCTCTTGATGAACCTTCTGAAGCAACAAAGGTTAGTTAGAAGTCCCAATAATTTATCCTAGATATATCTTAGAAGATAGTAGATTGATTCTGTATAAACTCCAATATAGACTTCATAGTTGATCTCTGATTAAATCTTTAAAGGCTGTTATAATGTATTATTATCAAGTGGTTGGATTTAATAAAATGTTATTTTTTCCACACAAGCTATCAGAGCCAACTGAAAAACTGAACTTTGGTGCTTCAAGGACTACCCCTTTGGTTTGGAGATGACTCTCCTGCTTTCTTTAAAATGTGTTTGGTAAGTGTTCCAAGGAGAAAATGTCCAAAAGACACCCTCTCACCCTCTATACACACTCTCACACATTCACAATCTCGGTCATTCACACACACTGTATCAATCTAAAGGGTTAATTTACTCAAAAATGTAATTCATTGACTCACCCTTGTGTCATTCCATCTTCAAGACACAATAGATTTTTTTTAATGATATTCTGTAACTTTCTGTCCCTCCATTGACATCCAGCACAACTACACTTTCAAGGACGATAGGAAATACTTTGTTGCAGTACTCTGTACTACTGTACTCCAGTGGTTTAACCTTAATTTTATGAAGCAAAACGAGTGCTATGTTTGTGCAAAAAAATGTAATTTTGAAAATGATTATCTGCAACGCTCGCTCAAGACAGTATCTCATGTAGCACCACAACATTTGAGTTTTGTATTCATGTGAGAGCAGACGTAATTGCGTGAATGTCCATTGGAGATTATATTGTGTAAAGTTGTACTTTTTTTTTTTGCAAAAACAGATTACTTGTGTAGCTTCATGAAATTGAGGTTAAACCACTGGAGTCACATGGATTACTTTAATGATGTCTTTCATACCTTTTTGGACCTTGAAAGTGGTAATTGAATTGGATCTCTAGTATGCAGGGACTGAAACCTAATGGGTTTCATTAAAAATATTTTAATATATGTTCCGAAGATGAACGTAGGTCTTTCAGATGTGCAACGACACAAGGTTCAGTAATTAATGACAGAATTTTAAATTTTGGGTGAACTAACCCTTTTAGATTGATATTGATGCAGTGTATGTGAGACATTGTGTGAATGTGTAATAAAAAATGAAAATTCTGTCATTAATTACTCACCCTCATGTTGTTCCAAACCTGTAATACTTTCGTTCATCTTCGGAACACAAATTAAGATATTTTTGATGAAATCTGAGAGCTGTCTCACTCCTCCATAGGTTTCTATTGTAATTGTAACTTGCCGGCCCAGAAAGTTAAAAACATTGTTAAAATAGTCAAAGTGACTACAGTGCCTCAACCTGAAGTTTATCAAGCGATGAGAATACATTTGTGCACAAAAAAACAAACAAAATAATGTCTTTATTCAACTATACATTGTCCTCTTTGTTTCTCTGAGTGAGTTTAAGTAGTCTAACAGTGCAGCACTTCTGGGTTGTATGTCAGAACGTAGGCTCACTATTGGCCACCATCACACACATGACCAGCGTGAGCCTACGTTCTGATGTACAACCCAGAGGCGCTGCGCTGTTACATAACGTAACACTACGCTTGATAAATTCTGGTTGAGCCACTGTGGTCACTTGGACTATTTTAACGTCTTTACAAACTTTCTGGGCTGGCAAGTTTAAATTACAGAGAAGCCTATGGAGGAGTGAGACAACTCGGATCATCAAAAATATTTTAATTTGTGTTCCGATGATGTATTACTGGGTTGGATTAACGTGAGGGTGATTATTTACTGACAGAATTTAAATTTTTTGGTGAACTAACCCTTTAAGTTGCACCTTTTTGAAATGTAAATGAGCTTGCATGTATGTGAATTAATTTTAATTTGTTAATGTTTTTCACTAGATGTCCGATGATCACAGCTCAATTCTTGATCTGCCAGTGGGGATTGTGATAGTTGAAGATGGGAAAAGATGGGTCTCCCTCTTCAACTGGATTCGCAATCGAGGGAAAATTAGTGATGGACAATCTACATGACCTTCCTGAAAAAGCAATGTGCCTTCTGTTCGAACTAATATATGCATTGCACCTGAGTTACCCAAAGTCACTGGGATACATGTTTGACTTTATTCAGCGGATTCTACTTTCCTTGGGGCAGAAAGACCTGCAGCCTAAAACACAGTCGTTGGCAAACCAGCTGTTTGGCTAAAATCGAGAAACTTTTTTCACTTTTTCACTTTTTTTTTTTTTTTTTTTTGTAAGCTTACTGTTAAACATGAGCTCAATATTTTAATGTGACTTAAAAATGCAGCTTGCTGTTAAAAATATGAGCTACTGTTTTCTAAAAATGTGAGCTTAAGTGTTAAGTGCTGTTCAAGTGTCTTAATGTGACTTAAAAATATGAGCTTGATATTAATGTTTCTTAAATTAATGTAAATGTATAAACCAAATAAAGCTATTAATGGAAAAACAATATTTGTATTAAATCATTAAAACAAGTAAACCATATAAAACTCAAAAATTTAAGTTAAGTCTATTTGCCTTTTTAAGTTATCTGTACTTGAACATTTAAGTTAATTCAATGAAGAGACCAACATTAGGTCAACTCAATGGAATTGAGTTGTCAATTTTGCCATTACTCAATTTTACTTACGCAACCACTTTCCTCAAATCATTTGAGTAGTCTCAACTTATTAGGGTTTACAGTGTAGGTGGTGATGTTAATGTGAGATCAAAGCCTGCTTTGCCTAGCAAAAATTCTTGGCTCAATGTTTGATAAACATAGCCTCAAATCATCCTCAATTTGTGCACGATTGCGGTATTTCGTTTTGAGTGCAGTCATTTTCGAGAATCCTGCCTCACACAAGTATGTTCACGCGAAAGGAAGGAGAATCTTCAAGGCAACGTCACAGAGTTGAGGGTATTCCTGCATCAATGCTGCCCAGAATGACGAAAGAGGGCAGGAGCTAAAGAGTTCATTCAGTCTACTGTCACTCTTCAGCTCAATAAGCTGTTCCTGCATATCAATTGATAGCTTGTTTGCTGTGCACACAAACGGATCTCAAACCCACGCAAAAGAGCAATAATCCTCTTTAAAGTATGTCGCAAATTGTTTTCTCACAAGTGCTCAGACGCTGATTGAAATAGGGAGGAGAAATCGTGTGACGTGCCTGCATCAGTGATTAAGTCTGCGAGGCTGAGGAACATGTCGCAGTTCCCTCGACTGATGCCAGAGGTCTAGTTTTTGTGTGAAGGCGTGCGCTTTGTCTGCAAGGAGCAAAATATGAGTTTCGCGGCCTTGCAAAGACAGGTTGAGGTCATTCAAGCTGTCAAATATATCGACCAAATAGGACAGAGACGCAATAAGCCACGTAGTGTCATCCAGATGCTTCGCCAGATCTGATTTGATTTCTGTCAAAACCCACTTCACCTCCTCTCGCATCTCATACAACCGCTGTAACACCTGCCCCCTGGAGAGCCAGCGAACTTCAGTGTGCAGAAGCAGCTGTTCGTGCCCTGACCCTATTATACATATATATATATATATATATATATATATATATATATATATATATATATATATATATATATATATATATATATATATACAGTGGGGATCGAAAGTTTGGGCACCCCTTGCAGAATCTGTGAAAATATTAGTAATTTTCAAAAAATAAGAGAGATTATACTAAATGCATGTTATATTTTATTTAGTACTGTCCTGAGTAAGATATTGTACATAAAAGATATTAAAATTTAGTCCACAAGACAAAAGAATTGCTGAAATTATTAAAATAACCCCACTCAAAAGTTTGGGAACCCTTGGTTCTTAATACTGTGTTATGTTACCTGATGATCCTCGACTGTCTTTCTGTTTTGTGATGGTTGTGCATGAGTCCCTTGTTTGTTCTGAACAGTTAAACTGAGCAGCGTTCTTCACAAAAATCTTTAAGGTCCTGCAGATTCTTCAGTTTTCCAGCATCTTTGCATATTTGAACCCTTTCCAGCAGTGACTTTATGATTTTGAGATACATCTTTTCACACTGAGGACATTTGAGGGACTCAAACACAACTATT
This sequence comes from Carassius auratus, assembly GCF_003368295.1. NCBI lineage: Eukaryota > Metazoa > Chordata > Actinopteri > Cypriniformes > Cyprinidae > Carassius > Carassius auratus. Next base: position 15,695,092 of record NC_039276.1, read on the forward strand.
TAAAAAGATTCAAACATTCACTGATGCTCCAAAAGGAAACAAGATGCATTAAGAGCTGAAAACTTTTGAATGCGATGAAGATGGCCAAATTTTTCTTATTTTGTTGAAATATAATTGTTTTCCATTTAGTTCTTCCCTTCGTAAGCAACAGAAGATACTTGTATGTTTCCCGGTACACAAATTAAGTACAATTTACATTGATCTTCAAATTCCAAAAGTTTTCACCCCCCAGCTTTTAATTCATCTTGTTTCCTTCTGGAACATCAGTGAATGTTTGAATCTTTTTAAATAGTTGTGTTTGAGTCCCTCAAATGTCCTCAGTCTGAAAAGTTGTATCTCAAAATCATACAGTCACTGCTGGAAAGGGTTCAAATATGCAAAGATGCTGGAAAACTGAAGAATCTGCAGGACCTTAAAGATTTTTCTGAAGGACGCTGCTCAGTTTAACTGTTCAGAACAAACAAGGGACTCATGCACAATCATCACAAAACAGAAAGACAGTCGAGGATCATCAGCTAACACAGTACTAAGAACCAAGGGTTCCCAAACTTTTGAGTGGGGTTATTTTAATAATTTCAGCAATTTTTTTGTCTTGTGGACTAAATGTTAATATCTTTAATGTACAATATCTTAATGTGTGTGTAACCAGGGGGAAGGAAAATATCTTACATGTAAATGTGTTTGTTGAAATATAAAACTAATATTTGGATAAAACACCTAAAGGGTGAAAAATATTCAGTTGTATTAGCCCAATATTGCTTTGGTGAGAAGTGCATCGATGTGATTGAGTTGTGATGTATGACGATTGATGACAACTGATCGTGGTCCATGTGAAGTGTTTCTCCTCGTGTCAAAAACACGGTTTGTTGACTAATAATAAAGCGTAAGTTTGTTTTATTTAATTAACTGTTCTGTAATGAGTAATATGTGTCTAATTGTTTATTGTGTAACCGTTAAGTGATATAGTTCTTGTTAAATACAGAGGGGAGAGAAAAAGTGCTTTATAGGCCATCTGTGAGATCCAAATTGTGTTCATCAGTACAGAGTGAGTTGATTACTACTTTGATATGAAAGTTTTTTTGTACATTTCATGCAAGTATTGTGAAATATGTAACTTTGACATGCATGTTGAATTGTGTATCATTTGGATATAAAGTCCACTACCGTTGTTTTTTTGTTATACTAAAAAAAGCCACATTTATGTATTTTTGCTTTGTTTTTGTGCTTTTGCAAAATTCATAGATTAAACAATGGAAGCTAATTCCAGTTTTTTTTTTTTTTTTTTGTCTTTTACATTTATTTTTGTCCTGCTCTGGTTTCTAAAACATTTACAACCCCAAATAGCCAAAGCTATTGTTAATGTTATGTCCCTATGGTCACAGTCGGAAATAAAAGACCCTAAATTTAAGTTGGCCTGTGTTTTGGACCTTTCATTCTTTTGAAAGAAAGTAGTCAGCTGGCAACCCTTTTTGGTACCAGGAGTGGGGTCTCCTTGTTAGGATTTTTTTTTTTTTTTTGGGTGTGTGGCATACTTATATACAACGGTAGTGGTGAAGAGGAGTTCAGAGCCATCACCAAGAGTGTCTACAACGAGTGGCGTGGCATGTCTGGAGAGACGTTGAGGGTGCAAGGCATTGGTGTTCTGAGGCAGGAGGGCGCTCACGCTGTCATGAAGGGTGAAGAGGTCGACGCAAGTCAGATAACTTCAAGTGAACCTGTGTGCAAACTTTTACTGTTGTGTGTAACAGTTGTGCGATCTAAGCCAGAGACTGCATCAGAACATGGACCAGGACGAGGACCAAAGTGTGCTCAACGCTCAAGCCGGACCTAGCCACCATGTGGATGGGTCAGAGTCTGTGGACTATGGTGATGCAGGCAACCCGGTGGCACAGCTCCAGTCACAGATTTTGGAGCTGGGTCAAAAACATGACCAAGTACTGTCTGCTCTTTCCAACATGAGTAATGCTAATACCAGATCTTATGTATACATTCCACGTGAGCGTCAAATTGTTCCTTTCAGTGATGACTGTTTTAAAGTTAACCAAACTGTAGACGAGTTTATTGATGAAATTGAACGTGTCATTCGAGTCCGTGGTTTAAACAGTGAGGATCAGGTAGACTTTATTCTTTCTCATTTGAGAGGTTCAGACTTGGATGAGATAAGGCTGTATTTGGGGGGAGAGATAAAACAACCTCAGGAGCTGTTTTCTTATTTAAGGGGTGCTTTTAGAGAAAAACGCACAACACCACAGCTGTTACATGCATTTTATTCACGCAGACAATCAGATTGGGAAGATTTTCATGACTTTTCCCATGCTTTGTCTCAGCTTTTAAATGCTGCTCTCCAACAGTCCTCTCATGTTGTGTCTGACCCACAGCTAGCTCTCAGAGACCAGTTCATTGAAGGGGTGCGAGACTCTACCCTTCGTAGGGAACTGTGCAGGTTTGTGAGAGAGCGGCCACACTGTACGTTGTTTGACATCTGTGATGAGGCTATGATGTGGTGCATGGAAGACAAACCTCGCAGTGCCAATGTTGCTCGAAGTAGGAAAATTGTGGGTGCAGGGCCGGTTGAGATATCAGAGCAGGACAACTCGGGTGGTACAGTGCCTACTGAGCTAGCTGTAACTCTGGCCGGTAGAGTGATTGGGAAATGAACGACACCTGCGACCCACTACCGGTCTCGAGTCCCACAAAGGAGATGGAAGGATATAAAACTGGAGCGACGACAGTGAAGGACGAGAGAGGACCAGGCCTGGGTCTTATTTTATGCTTTGGTTTTTATTTATGCACACCATTCGTCCGTGAGGGGCTGGTGCGCTGTTTTGTGTTTATTTGGAATTATTTAAGTTTCATTTTGATTGTGCGCTGGTTACCACCTCCTTCTTGCCAATGATTAGGAAGTTGAATTCATTACAGTGGTGCCGAAGCCCGGGAGAAGGAGGGACGCACTGCTGAAGATCCCTCGCCGCTGTGGTGAATCCGCGGTGCCATCAAGCTGGCGAGGAGCGTGCCGCCATGGACGCTCCAGGCGGTGGGCTGGAGCGATTTGCCGGGGACGTGCGAGCTCGCTGCCGGCTGCCCGTGATGTGGAGGGGCGGTTTCCGTCCGTGAGGGAGCGGATGAGTCGGCGCCGTTCGCCAGGGGGCCGGAGCCTGCTGCCATCCGCCGTAACGGGGAGGAGCAGGGAACGGGGGACTCCTGCTGGCTGCCCAAAACCGGAGGAGCCGTCGCCGTCCACCAGGCGGCGGAGGAATGTCGTGCCGTCCGCCGAGGGCCGTCCAGTGCCACCGCCAGGCACCGCGGAGGAGATCACCCATTTTTATATATATATATGTTGCCGGCTAAATGCTTGCTTTCAAAAGAATGAAACATCCAAAACACAGGCAAAATTTAGAGTCTTTTATTTTCGACTGTGACCATAGGTTCATTCTTTATTGTGTAACCGTTAAGTGATATATTTATTGTTAAATACAGGGGGGAGAAAAAAAGTGCTTCATAGGCCATCTGTGAGATCAAAATTGTGTTCATCAGTACAGAGTGAGTTGATTATTTCTTTGATATGAAAGGTTTCTGTACATTTCATGCAAGTATTGTGAAATATGTAACTTTGACATGCATGTTGAATTGTGTATCGTTTGTATTTTCAGAGTCTAAAGTCCACTACCGATGTTTTGTTTTTTTTGTCCCTATGGTACATCCCACTTTTTAAGGGACCAAAAGTAATGGGACAGATTAACAATCATAAATCAAACTTTCATTTTTTAATACTTGGTTGCAAATCCTTTGCAGTCAATTACAGCCTGAAGTCTGGAGTAGAGGTCTTCACAGTGCACCCGAGACCCGTCGACCCCGGACCCGACCTGGGACGCGTACGGGTTCGGGTCTATATTTTAAATCATCAGCCGGGTCCGGGTCGGGTCCGAATCTATTACCTCGGGTCCCGGGTCTGTTTAACATTGTGTGTAATACCCGTGCGATCGGAGTCATCGGACTCGGAGAACATCCGGCCGTGATCAAAGACTGCTTGTGTTTTTTGTAACTGAGTGAGCCAAAAAAAGTGATCTCTCTCTCTCTCGCTCGCAGACTCAGAGTTAATACAAGTGCACGCACGGTATTAATGCTTGCAGACTTGACACACTCATGTTTAATATATTTCAAATCAGCAACACAATCTGAGGTGAACTGTCACATGAATGTTTTCTATGACGCTCAAATTGCATTAAAGCATTTTAGGTTGATACAACTAGCATACATGTGCAGTCTCGAGTGCATTTCATGTTTCTATGGCAAGCAGTGAGGGACACTTCGACCGCCAAACCGCGTTTTACATTTTCTCCCATTTTTATAATATTATAAATGAACCGTTTAATCTTAAAGTTTTAGTGGTTCAGATTCAGACTCGATGCAGAGCAGAGAGCACAGAGATCAGATGATGATAGTAAATAAATAACCTCAGCGGCCATGGCATTGCACGAGCGATCGTTATTATAGTTCAAAAGGGCAAACAGTGTAAGTTATTATGCGACTTAACTCGAGTCAGAATGTACATGTGCACAGTAGCATTTGTCATCCGTCACCGTGACATCAAGTGGACATTTGAAGCTGAAAAAATAATGAATGGATTCAGCTTGGACTTGGAATAACGAGAGGAATAACATGAATAACTTTCTTGTCGTAGGATTGTAATGCATCACAGGCAGTCAGGTACAAGGAAGAGAGACTACGGCTCTTTAAATTAGGTAAGACAAAAAGCTGTATTCTTCGCAACATGTTTATTGACTTGTAATAGCAATTTAAAGTGGAATATGTGAACGTCGGGTCCAGTCGGGTCTGTGTCTTCCCGGCGGGTTCGGGTCCAGCTTTTGAAATAATAGACGGGTCCGGGTCGGTTCTGTCACATCCACACAAGGAGAGGAGAAGACGGGTAAGTACTTTCGTGAAGCTTTATTAACATAGGATTTCAACAGAGCAGGTAAGTGTGGTCACAGACGGTGAATCTTCAAGCACTGATCAATAGGTGAGTTCAAGCACAAAGCTAGGCCTGACAACAAAGAGTCACTTCCCTTAATCGCTGTAACTGAATCTCCACAGAGTCACAATACGGTCCACAAGAAGCAGGCAGAAGATCCACAAAGAGCGTCCATGTAAGCTTGATTCCAGCCGGTGAGTGAATGAGTGAGGTGAGTATTTAAAGGTGTGGTGATTGCTGGTGCAGGTGCAGGTAATCAGTATTCAGGTGACGGTTCACGTGAGCGGTGCATGGGAGATTGAGTGGATGGTGACTGGCAATGGTGACTGGGGCTAAGGGAACGAGCTGAGGGTGTGACACTACCCCCCGCCCCACGGGTGACTCCAGGCATCCTAGAGCGGCGACGGGGACGACCACGACCTCTGGGAGCCGGGCGGTCCGGGTGTTGTCGGTGGAAATCTTCGAGGAGGGCCGGATCCAGGATGTCATTGCGTGGTATCCACGACCTCTCCTCGGGACCGAACCCCTCCCAATCTATGAGGTATTCCAGGTGGCCGTTCCGCCGCCGGGAGTCGAGGATCTCTTGGACCTGGTAGATGTTGTCTCCGAGGATTTCGGGTTGGTCTGGAGGGGGAGGCGGTTCTGGTTCTGTGGAGGAAGGAGAAACTGGATCAGTGTGACGTTTTAGCAGTGAGACGTGAAACGTGGGTGAGATCCGGTAGTGTGGTGGTAGGTCCAGGCGGTAGGTGACGGGATTTATCTGAGAATGGATGGTGAACGGCCCTATGTAGCGGGGACTCAGCTTTTTGCAGGGCAGTCGGAGGCGGATATCCCGAGTGGAGAGCCAAACCTTGTCTCCAGGTAGATAGACGGGATTAGGCGATCTGCGTCGGTTAGCGGTCTCTGTATGCCTCCGAACTGCCCGCTGGAGATGGACGTGAGCTGAGTCCCACACCCTCTCGCTCTCCTGGAACCAGTGATTTACCGCGGGCACTTCAGAGACTTCTCCTGACCAGGGAAACAGCGGTGGTTGATAGCCTAAAACACATTGAAAAGGGGTTAAGCCTGTAGTGGTTTGGCGAAGGGAGTTTTGGGCATACTCAGCCCACGGCAGATACTGGCTCCAGGTATCCTGGTGTTGGGAGCAGTAAGTACGGAGGTACCGTGAGATCTCTTGAATCTTCCGCTCGGTCTGGCCGTTGGTCTGAGGGTGATATCCAGAAGATAAACTGACGGATGTTCCGAGGAGTTGGAAGAACGCTCGCCAGACCCTGGAGACAAACTGAGGTCCTCTGTCCGAGACAATGTCCTCTGGAGTGCCATAATTCCGGAACACGTTGGTGAAGAGGGCTTCGGCGGTCTCGAACGCTGTGGGAAGACCCTTTAATGGGATTAGTTTGCAGAATTTAGAAAAACGATCAACAACAACTAGAATGGTAGTGTACCCCCTTGAGGGGGGAAGGTCAGTGGCGAAATCCACCCCTAGATGGGTCCAGGGTCGGCGAGGAATGGGTAGTGGTTGTAATTTACCCACGGGAAGTTGACGAGGTGTGGTGGTAACGGCGCAGACCGAGCATCCGAGGATGTACCGGGTAACGTCACGAACCATGTTAGGCCACCAGTACTTCTGCTGGATGAGCGAGAGGGTTCGCCTGCTGCCAGGGTGTCCTGAGCCAGGTGACGTGTGCGTACTTTCCAGTAGGGGGAGTCGCTGGTTGGTGGGCACGTACATTAGACCCGTGGGTACCTCCGGAGGTGCAGGCTCCTCGAGGGTGGCGGCTCGAATTTCCTCGTCGATCTGCCAGAGGATAGGCGCGAGGAAAACGGAGGGTGGTAGAATAGAATCAGGCTTGTTGGTGTCTGGATCTGGTGAGTACATACGGGACAGAGCATCTGCTTTAGTGTTCTTGTGACCGGGTTGATACGTGATCTGGAAATTAAAGCGAGCAAAGAAGAGTGACCACCGAGCCTGACGAGCATTGAGTCTTTTGGCATTCTGCAGATATTGGAGATTTTTGTGGTCGGTGACAACAGTGAATGGGAACTGAGCTCCCTCTAGCCAGTGCCGCCACTCCTCAAGGGCAAGTTTAATGGCCAACAACTCACGGTCTCCGATTCCATAATTGCATTCGGCAGGAGAGAGTTTTTTAGAGAAGTACGCACACGGATGGAGTGAGCAAGGTTCACCAGACCTTTGAGACAACACGGCTCCAATGCCGTGATTGGCCGCATCAACCTCTACGACGAACGGCTTGGACGGGTCAGGATGTCGAAGAATGGGTGCCGAGGTGAAGAGGTGTTTAAGATGGCTGAAGGCCTCTCGAGCTTGGGGTGTCCAGCGCAGCCGGCGTTGACCTCCTTTTAGAAGGGATGTTAGAGGGGCCGAGTGCAGGCTGTAGTTCTTGATAAAGCGCCGATAGAAATTGGCAAAGCCAAGGAAACGCTGGAGTTCTTTCACCGTTGTGGGCTCCGCCCAGTTGGCCACAGCATCTACCTTGGCTGACTCCATCTGAACTCCCTCCGCAGAGATCACGTATCCGAGGAAGGAGACGGTAGTGCAGTGGAACTCACACTTCTCAGCTTTTAGGAAGAGGTGGTGGTCTCGGAGTCGTTGTAAGACGTGGTGGACATGAGTTTGGTGTTCTTCTATGTTCCGGGAGTAGATCAGGATATCGTCTATGTAGACAATGACGAATTGGTGGAGATAATCACGGAATATTTCGTTCATGAAGCTCTGGAAGATGGATGGACTGTTAGCAAGCCCATAGGGCATGACCTGATATTCGTAGTGCCCGGCAGGGGTGATGAAAGCAGTCTTCCACTCGTCTCCCTCTCGGATACGGATCAGATTGTAGGCACTGCGGAGGTCGAGTTTGGTGAACACCTTGGCTTCACGCAGTTCCTCCAGAGCCGCCGGAACGAGTGGTAATGGGTAGGCGAACTTGACGGTGGCGTCATTTAGCACTCGATAGTCGATGCATGGTCGAAGTCCGCCATCCTTTTTGGGGACGAAGAAGAAACTGGACGCAGCTGGAGATGTGGACGGTCTGATGAACCCCTGATCGAGAGCCTCCTGGATGTATTCCTCCATCGCCACCTGCTCAGGACGGGAGAGTGGATATATTTTCCCATGTGGTAGCTTGGCACCTGGCAGCAGGTCGATACAACAGTCCCAGGGCCGATGTGGTGGTAATCGGGTGGCTTGTTCCTTGCTGAACACATCGGAGTAGGAGGAGTAAAGGGCAGGTCTTCCTATGGAGGTGGAGTGCAATTGAAGGTGCGGTGGCTCGGACTGTGAACTCTGGATTGGTGAACGGTGAATGTGACTCTGGCATCCCGGATCCCATGCCTGGATCTCCCCTGTGCTCCAGTTGATTTGTGGGTTATGTTGGACCAGCCACGGCCTACCCAGGACGACGTCCACGGTAGCGCGAGGAAGTACGAGGAGGGCCAGTTGTTCCCGGTGTCCGTGGGGCAGAACGAGTTCCAGCTCGTGTGTCCTTCTAGTTATTTTGCCTCCCCCTAACGGTGATCCTTGGATGGTAGTGATACGGTAGGTGGTCTCATTCTGGGTGATGGGTATACGGTGCTTGGTTACGAAGTGAGATGAGATGAAGTTGCTTGCGGCTCCGGAATCCACCAGGACATGGATGGAAAGATTACGTGAGTTAATTGTTATCAGGGCTTCGATATGAGGTATGTGAGATACAGATGGGGTAATGGAAACTGTACTCACCATTGGGCGAGGCGGACGGACTGGGCAGGCGTGGATCAGGTGAGTGGCCTCGCCACAGTATAAACACAGCCGCTGCTGGATGCGGCGTCTCCGTTCAGAAGCATCTAGGCGGTAGGAGTCGGTGATCATGGGCTCCTCCTGGTTTCGTTGAGGCGAGGGCGTTCTGGCTGATGGAGAGATGGTATATGAAGCCGGGGAGGCACAAGCCGAGAGGTGCTGAGCAACATTTATAGTTTTTCTGATGAATGTTTCGAGATTGACATTATCGTCGTAAATGACCATTTGCTTTCTGATCTGGGGCTTTAAACCTTTACGGTATGCAGCTAGCAGGGCAGTTTGGTTCCAACCACTGGTGGCGGCTAATGTCCGGAAACGGAGAGTGTAGTCGTGAATTTCCGTGGCTCCCTGGCGGAGATTTAAGAGTTCATCATGGGTTGAAAGAGGAGTTAGAGCCATCCCGAACACTTCCTGGAGGTGGGTGGCGAAGGCATCGAATGAGGATAGAACCGGACTCTGGGAGTTCCAAAGAGCCTCCGCCCATTGTAGCGCTCGTCCGGTGAGGAGAGAGATCACAAAGGCGACTTTGGTGGCATCATTGGGGAATTTACTGATATTCGCGTTGACGAACAGTGAGCACTGCAGTATAAACCCACTGCAGCCACTCGGTTCACCCGCATAGCACGCGGGACGTGCAAGGGGCGTGCTGTTGGTGGTGGTAGCACTAGTTTCGGTGGGTGGTGAAACTGACTGTAATACTTGGCGGAGAGCAGTCACCATTTCGGTGAACGGGTCCGAAGCCGCTCCCTGAGCAGCAGCGTTAACATCCATGGGAGATATGAAGTTCTGTTTTCGGGGCTGGAATCCTGTCACATCCACACAAGGAGAGGAGAAGACGGGTAAGTACTTTCGTGAAGCTTTATTAACATAGGATTTCAACAGAGCAGGTAAGTGTGGTCACAGACGGTGAATCTTCAAGCACTGATCAATAGGTGAGTTCAAGCACAAAGCTAGGCCTGACAACAAAGAGTCACTTCCCTTAATCGCTGTAACTGAATCTCCACAGAGTCACAATACGGTCCACAAGAAGCAGGCAGAAGATCCACAAAGAGCGTCCATGTAAGCTTGATTCCAGCCGGTGAGTGAATGAGTGAGGTGAGTATTTAAAGGTGTGGTGATTGCTGGTGCAGGTGCAGGTAATCAGTATTCAGGTGACGGTTCACGTGAGCGGTGCATGGGAGATTGAGTGGATGGTGACTGGCAATGGTGACTGGGGCTAAGGGAACGAGCTGAGGGTGTGACAGGTTCGGTGTAGTACATTACGGGTCTCTGTCGGGTTCGGGCACAAATTTTTGGACCCGTGAAGACCTCTAGTCTGGAGATCAATTAGACATCAGCGTACGCTGAGTTTCATCCCCGGTGATGCTCTGCCAGGCCTCTACTGCAACTGTCTTCAGTTCCTGCTTGTTCTTGGGGCATTTTCCCTTCAGTTTTGTCTTCAGCAAGTGAAATGCATGCTCAATCGGATTTAGGTCAGGTGATTGACTTGGCCATTGCATAACATTCCACTTCTTTCCCTTAAAAATCTCTTTGGTTGCTTTCGCAGTATGCTTCGGGTCATTGTCCATCTGCACTGTGAAGCGCTGACCAATGATTTCTGAAGCATTTGGCTGAATATGAGCAGATAATATTGCCCGAAACACTTCAGAATTCATCCTAATGCTTTTGTCAGCAGCCACATCATCAATAAATACAAGATAACCAGTTCCATTGGCAGCCATACATGCCCACGCCATAACACTACCACCACCATGCTTCACTGATGAGGTGGTATGCTTTGGATCATGAGCAGTTCCTTTCCTTCTCCAAACTCTTCTCTTTCCATCACTCTGGTACAAGTTGATCTTTGTCTCATCTGTCCATAGGATGTTGTTCCAGAACTGTGAAGGCTTATTTAGATGTTGTTTGGCAAACTCTAATCTGGCCTTCCTGTTTTAGAGACTCACCAATGGTTTACATCTTGTGGTGAACCCTCTGTATTCACATGGTGAAGTCTTCTCTTGATTGTTGACTTTGACACACACATACACCTACCTCTTGGAGAGTGTTCTTGATCTGGCCAACTGTTGTGAAGGGTTTCTTCACCAGGGAAAGAATTCTTCGATCATCCACCACAGTTGTTTTCCATGGTCTTCCGGGTAGTTTGGTGTTTGGAAAGCAACCAAAGAGATTTTTAAGGGAAAGAAGTGGAATGTTATGCAATGGCCAAGTCAATCACCTGACCTAAATCCGAATGAGCATGCATTTCACTTGCTGAAGACAAAACTGAAGGGAAAATGCCCCAAGAACAAGCAGGAACTGAAGACAGTTGCAGTAGAGGCCTGGCAGAGCATCACCGGGGATGAAACCTAGCGTACGCTGATGTCTAATTGATCTCCAGACTTCAGGCTGTAATTGACTGCAAAGGATTTGCAACCAAGTATTAAAAAATGAAAGTTTGATTTATGATTGTTAATCTGTCCCATTACTTTTGGTCCCTTAAAAAGTGGGATGTACATATACAAACTGTTGTAATTCCTACACCGTTCACCTGATTTGGATATAAATACCCTCAAATTAAAGCTGAATGTCTGCAGTTAAAGCACATCTTGTTTGTTTAATTTCAAATCCATTGTGGTGGTGTATAGAGCAAAAAAGATTAGAATTGTGTCGATGTCCCAATATTTATGGACCTGACTGTATATATATATAAATGCAAAAATTGAAACATCCGAATTCATTTTTATGACGGACGGAAGTTTCAGAGGCTGCAAACGTATAAAACGTGAGGTTGTATTCAGTTTATATACATATATGTATTGATATGATCAACCATTTTTTGGGGGGGGAAAGTGGTACATTCCACCTGTTTAAGAGGGGATGTGATTGACATCCAGGTAGCGTGTAATTTGGGGTCACGGACGTGACGTCATCCTTTGTGTGCCCTGTTTATGTCCAGCAGTGTGGCTGAGGAGAGATTTTTTTTAGATGCGGATAAATTTTTATCTCTACAAACCTCCAACTCGTACGCCAGTGAGTGCGCGGGTCAGTGCGAGTTATTATCTGCAGGTATGTCACATGTGTATGTCTCATATAGGTGTACATGTAGGTGTTTGCTGGGGATCCTGAGGCGGTAAATTTTGCATTTAACATGTTTTTGTGTTTTTAGTGACACGGGGGGCCAGGTGTTGCAGCAGGCTTTCGGGGATCTATTTGAAAATACGAGTATCTGCACGCGTTTCAGTCTCGGCACCGGAGAGCTTCTGGGCGGGGCGGACTGTCTTTCACTGTGCCTGCTAATTCTTTCGACTACTCTTCAGCCATTTATTGGACAGTGAATGTTGTTGCACTGCATACTCTGATTTAATTGACCAACTTAATTGTAGCGCACAGGGGTTACCGTGACGACCGGACTCATTGCCCTCAAATATTTGACTAAAACTTTGTGGGGGGGTAATTACAGTGACGAATCACTAAGTGTTTGACACAACCATTGTGTTTGACTGCCGTTTCTCTGTCAAACGATTTTCTTTTGAACTGCTTTACTGAAGATTGTATTTTATTGTATTTTGTTTGTATGCATACTGTGACACGTCACAACATGTTATATGCCGCCCACAGTCTGTGAGTACCAGTGAGTGAGGATTGCCAGTAACCTGGTGTCCTTGGTTCCGTCAGGCAGCGAGTGATAAGTATTTCTGACAAATAATTACTTGACGTGCATATGTGACTGTGTATGAATGTGTGTATTTTGTTTCTTATCTTGTTCTGTTTCCTTTCCCTTCAGAATTGGGGTACCAGTCCTAGCCAGTGTTTTGTTTGTCTTTCATGTTTTTATGATCCATGCCTATCCTTTTTAGTGCTTATTAAAATATTCAATTTTGTATATATTAAGTAGTGATTTTGGAATAAATTGTTGAATCCTTTATACTTTTGTCTGACATCTGTCTCAGCCACTACATATCTGTGTGCTGGTGGTACATTTGTATACCGGTAGGCCCCTGGCCAGTTTCCGGGGTGGCGTAGTCTATATTTCTTGCCATAGTTGGCGCTGGGTTAAATTCCCGACAGCAGCATTGCCACATTTGGCGTATAGTCGGCAAGGTATTGTGGCTGCTGTACAGATTCAGACACATTGTTTTTTGTTTTGTTTTTTGTTTTGTTTTCTAGTTGTGACAATACAGTGGAGATTCGTCTGGTAAGTACCCCTAATAAAATTTAGCTATGGAAGCTGAATTACAGGAAATGAGAGAACTAGTGGCTCAGTTGAAGGCTGATAATGAGAGACTGCGACAGGAGCGGGCACCGGTTGAGTTGCCTGATCCTGGCGCAGCCTCTAGTAGTGTGTCACGGCCGGTTACTCCTAGTTCTGTCGACCCAATGTCTGTACCACTGAGCGTTTTGTGTTTATTCCCCGTGAACGGCGTTGTCCAAAATTTAATGGTAGGTCTGGTGTAGGCATTGAAGAGTGGGTCGAAGAAGCTCAGGCGTGTATGCGTATGCGAACCATGACTGTTGCTGAACAAGCTTTCTTTTTGTTTGATCATCTCGAAGGAGAGGCTCGGGATGAAATCAAATATCGACCGAGCATTGATAAAGATGATCCAGAAAGAATTATTTCAGCACTGCGTGAGTTATATGGTTGCGCAGAATCCTATATTGCTCTGCAGGAGGTTTTTTATTCGCACCGACAATTGGAGGGGGAAACACTGCAAGAGTTCTCTCTGGTATTGTTGGGTCTATTTGATAGACTTAAACGACAAGCCCCACATACCATCCCAAATGCAGATGGTGCAATAAGAGACTAATTCATTGAAGGTGTGTTAGATAATGCATTATGTTGAGAATTAAAACAACTAGTTAGACGTCAGCCTGCTGCAACACTGTTGGACTTGCGAGGGGAAGCTATTCGCTGGGGATGCCGGGTGGTGCCAGGGGGCGAAGCCAATCTGTTCCTCTGGTGCGGGGAATTCAATGTGGGGTTCAAGGCGATACTGGGGTTCGTTCAGAGCATAGGGATCGTCCATCAGAATTGGTTGAATTACGGGAAATGCTTAATCAGCAGCAAAAGCAGCTTGACCAGCTTACTCAAATTATAACCCGTAGCCAAAGTACCCAGTTACGCGGCCATTCGCCAAAATCACTTCTGTGATTTGTCGACGGTGTCAGCAGCCTGGTCATTTTGCTCGTGAGTGTAATTGGCGACATCATTCTCCCGGCCCGCCTACTCGTTCCCAGGCTGATTCGTCCAGCAACACAAGGCCAGTTAGGTCTAGTTTCCCAAACCAGTCGGGAAACTAGTCCCCACCGTGCTGCAGAGTCACAGTTCGGTTGGGGGTATGCGTGGCTCCCGTGTTTTACAGGATGATGTATCTGTGTCTCGTTTAGTCTCCCCATGCCCACATCTTGTTGTTTCCATGGGGGGTGTCTCAGTACCCTGTTTGTTAGATACTGGTTCCATGGTATCAACCATTACAGAAAGCTGTTTTAGGCTCTGGTTTGAACCGTGGGGCCAGGATCGATTACAGTCATGCCATTGGTTGCAGCTCAGAGCCGCCAATGGACTCGAAATTCCTTACATTGCGTACATGGAATTGGACATTGAACTGTGTGGTCATGTGGGATTAGAGTGTGGAATACTTGTGGTTCATGATCCTCCAGGTGGCAGCTCTAGCATCCCTGGTATTCTGGGGATGAATGTTCTTGAGCTTCTCGGACAGTATGGATCCACCCTGTTTGAGTTACCATTAATGATGGATGAGGTGTCTCAGGCTTTTCAAACTTGCCAAAGAGTAGACGGTGTCCTCAATGTAAAAGTCTGGGGTCGTAGAGTGTGTCGTCTTCCAGGTGGCACCTTAAAGTTCGTAACTGCAACGTGCTCATCCATATTTTGTGATAAGATCGTGTTATTTGACCCCATTGAGACTGGGCTGCCAGCTGGCTTATGAGCCTCCCCGTCCTTAGTGCGTGTTAAGGGTGGGACAGTTTCGGTGCCTGTCATTAATGTTGGGGTTCTTAAAACTGTTTTATATCCCACAACCATTCTTGGGAGGTTGTGGGAAGTATGTCTAGTTGACTCCCCTGTCGGGCTGACTGCGGTATCACTGGCAAATGCTCAGATTGCGACCTGTGACACGATCGTTGCGTCAGAAACAGGGCAAGTTAAAAATGTTGAATTGCAAGGGTTGTCGGACGAGGAGCAGGAACAGGTAAGGGCTCTCCTTTTGGAATTTCAGAGTGTGTTTTCCACTGGTAAGAGAGATGTTGGGGGTACTGACCTCCTGTCTCATGAAATTCCGCTAATTGATGAGACTCCAGTCCGACAACGCTATAGACGAATTCCTCCATCCGAATATGAGTTGGTTAAGACCCATATTAGCCAGCTTTTAGATTCGCAAGTGATTCGAGAAAGTTGCAGTCCATATGCCTCTCCAGTCGTCTTGGTTAAGAAGAAGGACGGTAGCCTACGCATGTAGGTAGACTACCGTCAGCTAAATGCTAAGACTCGAAAAGACTCCTTTCCATTGCCACGAATTGAGGAGACGCTAGATTCTTTAACAGGGTCTCGCTGGTTTACCACGTTAGATCTGGCCAGCGGATATAATCAAGTCCCTGTTGCTGAATTTGATGGTTATAAAACCGCTTTTTGTACAACTTTTGGGTTATACGAATGGAACCGTATGCCCTTAGGCCTGTGCAATGCCCCAGGCACTTTCCAACGCTTGATGGAGCGGCTCTTTGGCGATCAGCGACACCAGACTGTCTTGTTGTATCTCGATGACATCATTGTCTATTCCTCATTCGTGCAATACCATCTTCAACGGCTAAGGATGGTGCTGGAACGCCTAAGAGCTGCTGGTCTCAAGGTTAAGCTGGAAAAGTGTGCCTTTCTTAGGGAAGAGGTGCAGAGGTGAAATTCCTAAGGGGGGAGGGGCTTTAAACCTCTGTCTTCACAGAACATCTCTTTGTAATGAGAATGGCAAAGAAACTGCTTTTTGTACATGTATATGGACCAGAATGAACTCAAAAAGACTTGATGATGAATGAATCAGTTAAATGAATCAGCCCATCGCTTTACTCCATATTCATTTATGTGTAATCCACACATTTGACTATCATGTTATAATCACTTATTGTGTATGTTTTTTTTTAATAACTATGGTTATTAAAATCTATCGTATAGATTTTAAAATATTGCTTATTACTTATAAAGCCCTGAATGGTTTAGCACCTCAGTATTTGAATGAGCTCCTTTTACATTATACTCCTCTACGTCCGCTACGTTCTCAAAACTCAGGCAATTTGATAATACCTAGAATATCAAAATCAACTGCGGGCGGCAGATCCTTTTCCTATTTGGCGCCTAAACTCTGGAATAACCTACCTAACATTGTTCGGGAGGCAGACACACTCTTGCAGTTTAAATCTAGATTAAAGACCCATCTCTTTAACCTGGCATACACATAACATACTAATATGCTTTTAATATCCAAATCCGTTAAAGGATTTTTAGGCTGCATTAATTAGGTAAACTGGAACCGGAACACTTCACATAACACCGTACTTTCTACATCATTAGAAGAATGGCATCTACGCTAATATTTGTCTGTTTCTCTCTTGTTCCGAGGTCACCGTGGCCACCAGATCCAGTCTGTGTCCAGATCAGAGGGTCACTGCAGTCACCCGGATCCAGTACGTATCCAGACCAGATGGTGGATCAGCACCTAGAAAGGACCTCTACTGCCCTGAAAGACAGCGGAGACCAGGACAACTAGAGCCCCAGATACAGATCCCCTGTAAAGACCTTATCTCAGAGGAGCACCAGGACAAGACCACAGGAAACAGATGATTCTTCTGCACAATCTGACTTTGCTGCAGCCTGGAATTGAACTACTGGTTCCGTCTGGTCAGAGGAGAACTGGCCCCCCAACTGAGCCTGGTTTCTCCCAAGGTTTTTTTCTCCGTTCTGTCACCGATGGAGTTTCGGTTCCTTGCCGCTGTCGCCTCTGGCTTGCTTAGTTGGGGTCACTTCATCTACAGCGATATCATTGACTTGATTGCAAATTAAAACAGACACTATTTCAACTGAACAGAGATGACATAACTGAATTCAATGATGAACTGCCTTTAACTATCATTTTGCATTATTGAGACACTGTTTTCCAAATGAATGTTGTTCAGTGCTTTGGCGCAATGTATTTTGTTTAAAGCACTATATAAATAAAGGTGATTGATTGATTGATTGAGGTATAGCTTAACGATTCATAATCGTGTTTGGTATGTGTGTGATCGAATTTTCTTGCTTGATATTGTCCTGACAATCATTTATTGGTCAAATATATCATAACCTGGTAATAGGAATCATGTCCAAAATTAGACCCTGCAAGGCAGGAAAATTCGGACCACATGCTTGGTAAGATAAACATATGATTTATGATACCCCGAGCCAAGACAATATCTGATTAGTCAAGACAACATTTGAGGTGTGGCCAACACGCCAGTTTAAATATTTAGGACTCCATAAAATCTTTGCTTTTATTCTCTATCTATGCTGCTGCTATCAGCTTCGCTTTCTAGTCTCTAGCTATGCTTCTGCTACTAGTCATGCCTGCTCTTAGCTTTAAGCTTGTAGCTTTGCTACCTAGCTTTAGCTACTGTAGCCATGCTTTTTAGTCATCACTTGTTTGAGCGCGGTTCCATCGTGCTTCGGCCTGCTGCTACTTAGCCACGATGAGAAGGAACACAACCTTGTCTCGTCAAACTTTATTTCTTTTCTTTTCCGTTTGAGAGTTTCGTGTTCTGAGTTAACTTTTGTAACGTCGAGTCTCCGACGCCTGACCTCAGGTGCCCGTTCAACTTCAACCAGCGCACACGACTCTGCACCTTCAGGCACCGCCCAACAACCACGGGCTTCCCAAGACGTCACTTCAGCCACTACTGAACTTCCAGCCAATCAGCGACACCGGGATACCCCTTTCAACGGGAGTGCCTTTCACAGGAAACCAAGGCAATGTATCCTCAGACATTTGTGCTGGTGTATCTAATATAATTTTAACCCCATTGAGGAACTCAATGCGAGCGTTAATTAAGTGATTGATGGTTGCTCATGTCTATGCAATTTAACGTATTGCTGTAAACTTGGGATTCCATATTTCCATTCTCTTAAACTCATCTTTCCCTAACTTTATATCTTCCTGCAACTTGTGTGAATGTGTGAGTGCGTGCGTTTATGTGTTAGATTAGTTTATAGGTCTTAGATTTATCTAATAAAGCCTTTTTCGTATTGTGCTTACAAGTTAATGTCTTAAACTGCCGATCTTGTTACTGTGCTAATTGATAGTGTTTCACTACAGTTTGGATATTAATATCCAGCGCAGATTTGATGTTAAACGGCTTGTTCAGTGAATCGCAGGGCGTCTCAGTGATCAGCCGTGAAACAGTGATTCTGTTCAAATTCCCTTTAAATTATTAAATGATTCCCTTTGAGCTAAATTGACCTGTTTCCGTTAAATTTTTAATGGTGGAGAATGCGGGCAGTTTAATCTAAATTGTGAGCATAAACCAAGTTATTTAATCTTTGATTTTGCTTAAGGAATGACAGATGAGAAGCTTGCGAGACGTGTGTGTGTGTGATGCGTGACGTAAGCAGCGTGCGCCCCCTGAAATGAATGAAAGCAGCCAGAGGAGACTGTGTAACTCGAGTCCGTCTCTTTATTGTTAACAGCAGTAAGTGAACTTAAAAGTAAACATCTGAGATCGCACAATAAGGTAGAAATTGAGCGTGTTCCTAATTTTTGTAATGCCTTGTTTATAGCTGATTTGATTTCACTGCCTGTTCCAGTGTCTCAAAAGCTGTCTCAGTCACTGTTTGCTGAACGGAGCTAAACTGTTAGTGTTTCAAAAGGGATATAAATCGGTGAATAAAGATTAGTTTTGAGTGCGTTCCTCAATCTATTTATCAAAGCCCCCGTATTCATATTTCATATAGTCTGATTGCCAGTGCGTGTTCCACTGCTGAATCAAATTTAATATTTGACTCCCCTAAGTTAACGTTAAACATTAGAGAATAATGTTTGCCCATTTGTGTCTGTTCACAGAGTGAATGCATTCTCGCGGAACACTGCATGTGCCCGAGAGTTATTTGAATGGGAGTGTTTTAAAAGCTTGATCAAGTAAATTTTAACCGTGTACCAACAGTGAAGGAAACCTTTTGTGTTTGTGTCCAGAGAAACTGGCACAGAGATTCAGATCGCCATCACTGTGTCCCCCTAACTACAGAAAAAGCTGCTATATTTGAAATATGATAAATTTAGTTTAAGTGCCACATCGCAAAACCAACTAAAGGTGGTGTTGTTATTTGTACAGTGTTGAAATGAGCCGACATTTCATGTAAAATGCTTAACTGTATTTGCAACAATGCAACGATTCATGTGCTAACGTTAATCCACTAGAGTGTGTTTTGGTTGCCATAGTGACGACCGTGACCCGGAAGCCTTAACGTACTTCCGGAGCAACTCTGAACTGTGCACGCGCAGCGCACTAGTGTAAGCAAACTCCACGGTGTTGCTAAGCTAACGAAACCGTTGCATTTACATTGAAGTCTATGCTAAAGCCACTAGCCTCAAAGGTTAGCCGTTAGCATTACAATTCGGTGGATGATTAGTGTGTGTTGGGCAACGCTGACGTGATTTAACCATTTTTAACATCTTAACTAACACTTGTTGGTCTCTCTCCCTCTCTTTTATTGCTCTCTTTTCTCACTATACCACTTATTTTCATTTTACTAGAAAGGGAAATACTAACTCACAATTATTAATTGTGACAAATTGAAATTTAATTGAAACGTTAAATTTATTTTGAATCATTTAAAATTTCCCTCTCAGATCATTTCGTATGATCCTTTATTTCTAGTATTCTCTTTTGGGCCTAATTATTTTAGGAATGAATAAGCCTTGAACTTTAAAAGTTTAAATAAACTTATTATACTTAATTTATTTATTACCCATCTGAATATATGCTATTCAGACCTTTACTCATTTGATTGTGTTTTAGCCCTTTTCCTGTTTTGGTTATACCACTATTGTTTTACTTATTGATTTCCTCTTTTTAATTTCATTTTTGCATATTTTGCCCATTTATTTTTATTTTTTTAATTTTACTTTTTCTTACCATTTCTTTACTTAGTGTATCCTAGCTTGGGAACGACACACCTGAGCCCTGAAAGGAGACATTGTTATCCCTCACTACAAGTTCAAATAAATTAGAAAGACAAATCATTCACTTAAAGTTTATTTTGTTTGATTAGTTTTGCAGCAACTAACACAACGCTCTTCTTGTAGTTGAGATAACCGCTACTGAGACTTGCCATCTCCGTCCTCTCTCTCCTTCACTTTCCTCTTCTCTTTTTACAATTGTAGGACATGTAAGAACCATCAATCAATTCTAAGTGAATTAAATACACAATCGTGCCAAAGACGACGAATCATCCTTATGAATTTTGATTGTAATCATCCTCTCCTTTGTTCTTCCTAACCTCCCTACATTTGGAAACGCAATCCAAGTTTTAGCATCTCATCCAACGTTGAGATCAATTTAATAGAGATACGTGTTGAACAACAGTCGCCTTCGCAGCCTCCCTGGTGAGTGGTCCAACTGAAAGGTGTACGGTGTCAATCCTGTCAGACTAAGGAAAGAGATATCAGCATTATTATTGTATTCTTTTGTCAAAAACAAGAAATATAATAATATTGTTTACCTTTTTGATAACATTTAATTGGAAATTTTTTTTTCCTCATTTGAAAAACAGAAATTTTGCTTGTCATTGAATTTGTTTTTCACCTCTGTCTCTCTTTTCCTCTTCCTCATTAGAGTGACAAAGTCTTCGCATCTCTAGTCTACTTAGACCCCCTGAGACCAACACAGTCATCACCACATTTCACTAGTGGTTCACAATCACTGATACAACACTTAGTTGTCCCACAACACATAGGCTTTTACTCCACACAGATCTGTGTCAGTCTCTCTTCTCCCCAGCGTGCCAACATGCAGCAGACTGCAGACCCCATTTCCATTGGGGAAGTGGTGAACATTTGGCTGAGAGGCATGACAGACAGCCTCACTCCAAAGACATTTGAACTGTTATTATTTTTAATAATAATCCTAATCCTGAGAAGATTCCTGACACAACATTCAAGCCAGAACAACAACCACGAGGAGCTAGTCAAGATCATGAGCTCACTAAGCTATGCCTTCACAACCCAGCTGAAACAGAGCGACAAGCACATCACCCACCTTCAAGAGGAGCTGACACGTGCTCAACGTCGCATAGACAAGCTGGAAGTGAAAGTTCAAGATCAACTCAAAGCACCCAGCGAGAGGGAGCGGGAAACAATGGAACAAGTTATGAAGATCCAAGCAGCCCTGGCAGCAGCTCAGCTCGACCAGCAACATGCAACGGCTGCTCAGAAAGACCTGGTAAACAGACTCCAGTATGCCGAACAGCTACTAGAGAAAGCCAAGATAGACATCAGAAACAAGAATTCTGAAAATAGTGCTTTGAAAGACCACCTTGAAAGGTACAGAACTGAAACGGACAATCTGACCCAACAACTAGATGATACCAAAGATGAGCTCTACATGGTCAGAAAAGAACTCCAAAATGCTTACAAGCAGAAACAAGAGCCAAGGAATGAGAAACCTCTCTTAGCCTCATCACTGCTGAGCAGAGCAGAGTCCCACATCCAAGAACTGGCATATGACGAAAGGAGCGAAGGGCCACAACCCAAAACCTCACCTGCCTTCGCCACACAACCCTTTCCGGCCAACTAAAGAAAACCTCCCGTCCAAGGCCTTGGAGCTGCACACGGGATGACAATAAAAGACCTCAACAAGCTCTCTGAAAACATCAGCAGATTCAACCCGGACTCCACAGAGAGCCCCGACATCCAAGCTTACCTGCGAGATATCGAATTTCATCTGGAAGTGAGACCTCATGTGACTGACAGAGACTGGTTATACCTCCTTAGAGCCACGTCCAGTCCCGAGGTACGAAACTTTCTAGATCGACAGCCCAGTCAAACCAAGTCAAACTACCAGCGACTTCGTGAGGTCCTGATTAAAAAGTTTACAGACCCAGAGTCTGAACATGGACTGTTAACTGCCTTGGAAACCAAACAAGGTCGTCACGAGACTCCACAAGCTTACTACAACCGACAAGCCTACTTTGGTGCACACAACAAGCCTGACCTTGAAGAGGATGTGAACTTCAAAAGCCTCTTTCTAAGAAATCTGCACCCTGGAGTCAGTCACCATCTAGGTGTCATGGCCTGTCCGAACTCCATGACCATCCAACACTTGCGTGACCTAACACAGAAGGCCTATAACAAGCAGAAGTTGGCCTCAAAGAAAGGTAACAAAACATCCACACTCTTGAACTCTGTCAACAAAGACTCAAGCCTTGCACTGGATGACGCTCAGTGGCATCACAACACCAGAGTCTTCCATCAAGAGCACAGAGAACGTGATGCCCATATCCACGACCGATTTCAGCCCAACTGCTGGAAAAATCCATGGGACCAGCCACGCTTCTCAAGAAACCAAAAGGATAAGAACATCTGGAAACCTAACCAGATATCCAAAGGTAATCACCTGACTCATCCAAGAGCAACTCGTGTGGGTAATCGACAACAAAACCCACCTCAGCACCACTCAGACATGCACAGTGCTGAGTATGCACAAGAACATGACAGCTTACCATCAGAAGACATGGAACAAGTCATGAAACGACTGAGAGAGTTCTTTCAAGACAATTTACATGCATATGACCACAGAGTTGAGTCATGCTCGCTGTGACCAGCGACTGAACGGAAGGCCGGTGTTTACCTGGTGCACCATATCAGAGATGACAAGCACCTGTTCAACAACGACCCAGAACGAACAAGTCTTTCACGGCCAACTGTTGATGAAAAATCTGAGGTACTAAAGGACATCACCTCAGTCACTAACAAACTGTCAAATGAACTCCAACTCCAAGAACCACATTCCCTGTCTGTGCAACAGCAACCACCAGAGCACAGAAGGTCAGAAAGTCTGCTACAGCCAGAAGGCATCACAAGAAGAATGCAACATAGGAGACAAAGTTTTGCAACCCAGCTTCACACAGCCATGCCAAACTGCCTCCGACTGTCTGCTAAGGAACTTCCTGCCTTGCTGGACAGACCTTCATTAGACGATGGACACACCCTCATCCAAGCCAAGGATGCTGAGAGCCAGTCTGCAGTGACATACTAGAAAAAGGTGGAGACAACACAGACTTGAACAGATCTGACCACACATACACTACACCATTAACACACACAACATTACCTACACCCAGAGGTAAACACATCTACTAATAACACATTCAACAAACGTATTCTTCCCACAGTTAGAATATCCAACTTTTAGTGTAACAAAGTTACACATACCCACCATGAAGAAACGTGCAGCCATCCTCACAATAGGTAGAACACCTGACACTAAGTTAAGGTTCATGACACACTAGCTGCACCTGACATCCTAGCTCAATAGTGGTTGTAACCCATGCTAGGAAAACCCACAGCAGCTTTGTTTTGTTCTTCTTTTACCTATCCTTCTCCTTCCCTTCTTTCCGGAGCAGGTGAAACGCTAGACACCCTGCAAGGGTCGAAGGTCTGATATTAGGATTGACTCGCAACACCTAATATCCGCCAGCCACTCTAAACTGTATGGAAGCTAGAGAGCTCCATTCATGATAGGTCAATTAATTAAATTGAAAATGAGCTTACTAGAAAACTAACGGTAAACGTGTAAACTAAGACAACCTAGAAGAACCAAACAAAGTTAACCACAAATTTGATTGATGAATCAAAATAAAAAACAATTTCCAAGACGATCTAAACTATCCTCAATGTGCTAAAGTACATTGACTAATTGAACTAAAGGTATATCTATATATCATAACCTGGTAATAGGAATCATGTCCAAAATTAGACCCTGCAAGGCAGGAAAATTCGGACCACATGCTTGGTAAGATAAACATATGATTTATGATACCCCGAGCCAAGACAATATCTGATTGGTCAAGACAACATTTGAGGTGTGGCCAACAGGCCAGTTTAAATACTTAGGACACCATAAAATATTTGCTTTTAGTCTCTAGCTATGCTGCTGCTATCAGCTTCGCTTTCTAGTTTCTAGCTATGCTTCTGCAACTAGTCATGCCTGCTTTTAGCTTTTAGCTTGTAGCTTGCTTGTGCTATCAGTCATGCCTGCACTTAGCTTTTAGCTTGTAGCTTTGCTACCTAGCTTTAGCTTCTCTAGCCATGCTGTTTAGTCATCACTGTTTGAGCGCGGTTCCAGCATGCTTCGGCCTGCAAGCCTGCTGCTACTTAGCCACGATGAGAAGGAACACAACCTTGTCTCGTCAAACTTTATTTATTTTCTTTTCCGTTTGAGAATTTTGTGTTCTGAGTTAAGTTTTGTAACGTTGAGTCTCCGACGCCTGACCTCAGGTGCCCGTTCAACTTCAACCAGCGCACACGACTCTGCACCTTCAGCCAACGCCCAAAACCAAGGGCTTCCCAAGACGTCACTTCAGCCACTACTGAACTTCCAGTCAATCAGCGACACCGGGATACCCCTTTCAACGGGAGTCCCTTTCACAGGAAACCAAGGCAATGTATCCTCAGACATTTGTGCTGGTGTATCTAATATAATTTTAACCCCATTGAGGAACTCAATGCGAGCGTTAATTAAGTGATTGATGGTTGCTCATGTCTATGCAATTTAACGTATTGCTGTAAACTTGGGATTCCATATTTCCATTCTCTTAAACTCATCTTTCCCTAACTTTATATCTTCCTGCAACTTGTGTGAATGTGTGAGTGCGTGCGTTTATGTGTTAGATTAGTTTATAGTTCTTAGATTTATCTAATAAAGCCTTATTCATATTTAAAAGAGAAGTATCTTGTGTTTTGTGCTCACAAGTTGGCAAAACCAAAAAGTTGGTAAAAACCCTTTGAGCTAAATTCACCTGTTTCCGTTACACAGAGTTGTTCATCATTGGGACTACGATGACGTCATCCTTTGTGCGCCGTGTTTATGTCCAGCAGTGTGGCTGAGGAGAGATTTTTTTAGAT
>NC_039276.1:15724992-15760428 GCF_003368295.1 Carassius auratus
CCATGTAATAAAATAAGTTAATAAAATAAGAACGTCCCCAGTTAGTTAATGACTTACATCAAGAGTCTTTCCCCCTGAAATTTAGAAATCTAAATTGGTGACTCTAGAAGAAATCTACAGATGCAAACAGATGGAGGATAGGCTACACTCTAAAAAATGTAGTAAATCTGAGTAACTGCATCTGTACATTAATAAATAAAACTGAGTAGAAATAAGTTAACACTAAACATTAAAAATAACAATATTTATAAATTAACTTTTTATTTATGAACTTTTTTTTATTTCCTCTAAACCTTTATAAAATAGTATTCCATACAACCACAAATACATACATGACATTGGCTTTTATTTAATTTTATTTAATTTTTACTTAATTATTTTGGTAAGTTTAATTCAAAGAATCAGGTAAGATTTTCAGAGATTTTATTAGGTTTATTAAGTTAAATATTTACTAAGCCACAGAATATTTTTTGAGTGTAGTAGATTTAAAACAAACTCCATCTAAATGTGGATTGTGAAGGTTTTATTTGATGATGGTGATGATACAGTCCTCCCTCAAATGTAAAACGAAGTCCTTGTCAGTCCCCATCAGTTATTGTGTGTGTGTACATGCATAGCGATAATAATATTAATGTATTTGATTAAAACATTAAGGCAATTCAGTATTCTGATGCTTAGTTGTGTGAAGCTAAAAAGTTATTTTGCTTGTGAAACAAAAAGTATTTAAACAATTAATTTTAATCATGCTTGCAGTGCAGGGCCAGGCAGGCAGCATAATGCAAAGTTAACAAAATAGCAGCGGCAACCCTCTTCAGTTTAGAGTGAATATTTGTGTTGATTTAAAAGTGTTATGTGTTCTGATAAAACCAAAATAACTTAAATGTAGTGCCTTGTGAAAAAAAAAAATTTTTTTAGTAAAACACACCCCTCTGCTTGATGCAGTTATTTTGGTTATTCTAAATATATACTTGAAACTAGTAGCATAGAAAAGGTTTTCTAAACATGCACATTGTGGGATGGTTTCCTTTGCTGCTCTATAAACCTAGTGAATACTAAGGAGACCATGGTTTCTGTGTGAACTGATTATTTTGTAGACATCTTTTGAAAATTAGAGTTTGAGGAAGATAAAATTAATTAACTTTTTTAAATTATTTTTTTAAAAAGGAAGTCGGTGTTGCTTTAATATATATACTTTTTTGTTTCAAAAAAGAAAAAGAAATACGTAATTATGAGAAGTGCCCTTTATTTCACTTGAGCCCCTGCCCCTCAAAATGTCTGTGCACGTCCCTGACTTACAGTCATAAAATCAACTGTAACTGTTCATCTAGGTGTCAGCTATAATGCACATTTGAATATAATGTTTAATATTTATTAAAATAAACTGTAAATCATATGTAAATTATGCTACTTTTCACATGGGCTCAAACGCAAATTTAAAGCTCAATAGCATTTGAGGAGAAAGACTTGCAGTCATAAAACAATTGTAATGTGTTCATTCAGGTGTCATTTTTAATATATATTAAAATAAATTATAATTAATTTAGGTAAAAACGAGGCCCGTTTATCACTTTCAGGAACAATCCTGTGAAAGTGTTTTTTTTTTTTTTTTTATCAGGTTCCATTACGGAAATTACCCATGGTTTTATCAATAACACCACAAATCATGGTTCTTGTAGCCATGGTAACTGCAAATTAACCATGGTTTTGTTACTTAAAGTAATAATTTACAAAGAAGTATTAATATACTGTAATTAGGGCCCGAGCACCGAGGTGCGAGGACCCTCTTGTATCTGCTTTGTTTATTATTAGGGCCCGAGCACCGATGGTGCGAGGACGCTCTTTGAATTGCTCCGTTTATTAGGGCCCGAGCACCGAGGTGCGAGGACCCTCTTGTATCTGCTTTGTTTATTATTATTATTATTATTATTATTATTATTATTCTTCTTCTTCTTCTTCTCCCGAATGAATCGCATTTTTGAGGGCTTTAACATGCTCAAAAAGTCATGAAACTTTACACACGCCAAACCTGGTGAAAATTTTCGTCTGATATAGGATTCAGAAGAGGGTGTGGCAAAATGGCTCGACAGCGCCACCTATACTAAGAAAATCAACAGCCTTCCAGCTATGTTTCACGTACATGCACGAAAATTGGCACACATATGTAACACAGCAATACCTACAAAAAAGACTCTTGGACCAAAATTCTAAACCCAACAGGAAGTCGGTTATTTTTAATATTATGAGCAAACTTTGTGTAATTTTGGTCATTTCAATGCGTTGTATTTTAACGAAATCCTCCTAGAGATTTCTTCAAATCAACACCAAATTTGGTATGCCTAATCTAAAGGCCTTTGCGACCTTAAATTGCGAAGATCTTGAGTTTTTGTTGAAGGGCGTGTCCGTGGCGTCCTGGCGAATTTCGATGATTCGCCATGAAAAAGGAAGTTGCTATAACTCACACATACAATGTCCAATCTGCCCCAAACTTCACATGTTTCAGAAGATTCCAAACCTGAACAGATTGACATGCCCATATTCAGTTATAGTCATAGCGCCACCTATTGGCAACAGGAAGTGACATATTTTACACTGCGACGAACTACTCCTAGAAATTTTATGACATCAATGTCTTTTTTGTGGTGAGTCTAATCTAAAGGCCTGTGCGATGTTCAGTTGTGAAGATCTTGAGTTTTCGTTAAAAGGCTTGTTCATGGCGCCGTGATGAAGTTCGATGTCTCGCTGACACTTCAAAGTTTACTGTTCAGGAATCAGAATCACTCAGACTGTTATGATAACAGAGATATATAAGCTCAAACATAAAAACTAAAATAAAAATATTAAAAACATATTTTTTAAATGTATTTATAAATGTGTTGATGTAAGTTATGAGTTTAGAAATAGTGTAGCTAAAGCCACAAGTCTTTCAAAACTTCATTAGAAATTTCATAATCGAATCTGTAAAACTGTAAATTTTATGAAATATTTTCTAAGGCCATGTCATGTGTGTTTTTTAGAGAAGGCTAATCAGACTGATTTATGGCCCTTGTCATCTCTGTAAGATCTCACATGTAAACTCTTCTGTGTATTTTGTATGTGTGTTGGCTTTGCAAAACTCCCCATTCATGATTGTATTGTTCTCACCAAACAAGTCTTTCACACCTCCGCCAGGTACGACACATTATCCGCATTATTCTTTTATCAGTATTCTTTTGTTTTTATTCCACCTTTATTAGCATTGATTGTGGTTTTTCAGGCTTTACAAAGCAACAAAGCAGCGATCTCACTTCAGTCTCTCTTTGCATTTAGCCCTTATTTATCAAAAGTCTTACTATAAAAATACAACAAAACATTTTCTTATGACATTGACGTGAATTATTGAGACAAAAATGCATTATGAAGAAGAAAAGCACCTGATATTAGTAGCATCGGAGCTAACGTTAGCATCAAGCTACATCAGACAATTTATGAAATTATTAGTACACTTTTATACAAAACTCACTTTAAACCCTGATCGAGTGTTTATAATAACTTCCTTTAGCGATCAGGGGTGGAATTTGGTCGTTTACTATTGTAAAAATATGCTATTTGTAGCCTTTTTCATAGCTGCACAAGTTAGCATTTTCCGATGTACATTTTTTTGTATATTTTATAAAATGCCCCAGATCTCAAGAAATTCTCATACCAAGCTTTTCTATCGTAATCGCAGGTTTATTATTCGGATATTTCGTGTATACAGAGATGTTTCAGTGTTGTTGTGAGCAGATATGAACCAGGAACTGTTCACGAACCATGTGACACGATCTGACGCTGTCTGGTTTTGGGACTGTCAGATTGACAAGCTTAAGGCCCAATCAGAGTCTGTCTGGGTCACAGCTCGAGTACACGGAAGCAAACACACAGAGACGGCTCTGGCAGAGGCTATTTATCATCAGATCACGTAAATCAGTGGAAAATGAATAGAAATGATGATTCTGTCTGAAGAAATATGAAGTAAACATCAGTAAATATATCCATATATCTCCGCAGATATGCATCTTTGGTCTATAAATCCTTATTGAGGCTGTTCAGTGATGTGAACACAAATAAACCGCTACAGACTTGACTGAATATTAATGAGTGGTGAATTTCTATTCAAAATGTGGCATAATACGGATTTATTATTTTGCACTCCTGACATAAATCACTAAATATCTGTCACTGCAACAATGTTGTATCAAAATATTGGTCAAATATCGAAGCTAGAGTATTTAAACTTTCAATTGATGCACAGTTTGTCCAGATCAAGTAAGAGAGTGATGTTTAATGTGCTGTGAAAGTGAAACAATAATAAACTGGGGCCGTCGGCGATGTTTGTACGTAAAGGGGTTAAAGGGCGTGTCCATGGCGGCCTGACAAATTTCGATGTTTCGCCATGAAAAAGGAAGTTGCTGTAACTCAGACATACAATGTCCAATCTGCCCCAAACTTCACATGTTAGATAAGACTTCTGCCCTTAACAGATCTACATGCCCATATTCAGTTATAGTCATAGCGCCACCTTCTGGCAACAGGAAGTGACATGTTTTACGCTGCGACAAACTACTCCTAGAAATCTTTTGACATTAATGTATTTTTTTGTGGTCAGTCTAATCTAAAGGCCTGTGCAACGTTAAATTGTGGAGATCTTGAGTTCTTGTTAAAGGGCGTGTCCATAACGCCAAGACAAAATTTGATGTCTCGCCACAGCAAGAGAAGTTGTTGTAACTCAGGCATAAAATGTTCAATCTTCCCCAAAGTTCAAATGTTCGATAAGAGTCCTGCCCTGAACACATCTGAAGGCCAATATTCCATTATAATGATAGCGCCACCTGCTGGCAACACAAAAATTGGCAGATATATGGAATAAACATTGATATATTCTACATATATTTATGAGTTTAAACGCATATTTCTCACCGTTCACCTATTTACTAAAGCCACTCGCTGCCGGTGAACCCGGGTGCGAGGGCCCGTTCATCGCTGCTTGCAGCTTTAATTATCAGGGCCCGAGCACCGATGGTGTGAGGACCCTCTTGGAATTGCTCCGTTCATTAGGGCCCGAGCACCAAGGTGCGAGGACCCTCTTGTATCTGCTTTGTTTATTATTATTATTAGGGCCCGAGCACTCATGGTGTGAGGACCCTATTGTATCTGCTCTGTTTATTAGGGCCGAGCACCGAGGTGCGAGGACCCTCTTGTATCTGCTTTGTTTATTATTATTATTATTATTATTATTATTAGGGCCCGAGCACCGATGGTGTGAGGACCCTATTGTATCTGCTCTGTTTATTATTATTATACTGTTTATTATCTCGCCCTCCAGGCTTGAGCCCTAATAAGAAGAATAATCCTTAGGGGAACAATAGGGCCCTGCGCCCATTGGCTCGGGCCCTATTGTTCCCCTAAGGATTATTCTTCTTATTAGGGCTCAAGCCTGGAGGGCGAGAGCCCTATTGTTTTCCTTAGGATTATTTTTTATTAGGGCTCAAGCCTGGAGGGATGAGAGCCCTATTGTTTTCCTTAGGATTATTTTTTATTATTATTATTATTAAATTTTTTTTTTATTATTATTAGGGCTCAAGCCCAAAGGGCGAGAGGCCTATTGTTTTCCTTAGGATTATTTTTTATTATTATTATTATTATTAGGGCTCAAGCCCGAAGGGGCGAAGAGCCCTATTGTTCTTCTAAGGATTATTTAGGGCCCGAGCCAATGGGCGCAGGGCCCTATTGTTCCCCTAAGGATTATTCTTATTATTTTTATTTTTTTTTTAACCTTCCGGGGGTTTTTGGGGGCCTTAACATACTCAAAAACTCTTGAAAATTGGCACACACATTGGAACCTGCGGCCATCAGGTCGCCGCAGAGACTGGAACCCAGGCGTGGCATAGGAGCTCTACAGCGCCCCCTGGAACACCGTTAGAAAATCCTGAACCATAGCTCACACATACTTACATGTATTTATATGAAACTCAGTACACTTATAGATCTCACTGAGCCGAACAACTTTCACACTCTATGTCATAGGCTCCGCCCAACAGGAAGTCAGCTATTCAAGGCTGTTTAATAAAAGCATGCTCTGGAATTTGAAATACTCCTCTGAGGTTTTCCACCCGTTCGCCACAAAACTTGGTGAACATGATCTCAAGACATTGAAGATGAAAAAT
Source organism: Carassius auratus (assembly GCF_003368295.1). Classification (NCBI taxonomy): domain Eukaryota; kingdom Metazoa; phylum Chordata; class Actinopteri; order Cypriniformes; family Cyprinidae; genus Carassius; species Carassius auratus. The sequence continues at coordinate 15,731,175 of NC_039276.1, forward strand.
TGCGAGGGGATTTTTGATATCTCGAACGGTTCACCCGTGGTGAGGCGTTGAAATTAGGGCACAAAATTTGAAACAGGAAGTGCCTAATAACATCTGCGTACATTTCCTGAGTTTCATCAAACTTCATCGGTTTGTTTATTGTAATATGTTACTCGCATATATGTAACTATAAGGTGTCAAAGTTACAGCGCCACCAACTGGCAGCAGGAAGTGTGTCATTTTCAAAATTCTTTTAATTCAGCGTCTTATTTTTACTCGATTTGCTTCAAACTTCATCAGAATAATGACAAAATACAGCTGATGTAAATCTGTTGTGGGTATACTGATATCTAATATAGTGTTGCCATGGCAACGTGTCAAACTTGAATATTCTGTTATGGTGATTTTGAGGCAGACAACAAGCTCAGATTTACATTAAACTCAGAACACATATCCGTATTAATGATATCTAGACAATGGCATAAGCTTTTAAAAGGACGTGATAGAGGCACTCTATAGCGCCACCTTTTGTCAAAAGTGGGGGGGTTAGTTTTAGCTACAGACACCAAACTTGGTACATAAATTGTTCTTATCAAGACGGACAATTTTCTAATTCACAGTCATAAGCTACGACCAACAGGAAGTCAGCTATTTTGATTTGAATATGTATTTTTGGCAAATTCGGCTGTGAATTAATGCATACTCCTCACAGGGGAAGTGCACTATACACACCAAACTTTGTCTACATGTTGAAAAAACATTGAGGAACTTAAATTGCGAATGGATTTTGGATAGCTTGAACGGTTTTGCCGTGGTGATTTTTTGAAATAACAGTAAAAAGGGAAACATTAATTGTCTGGTATTTTTAAATTGCAGCTTCCAAACATTTCAAAACCATTTTTCATTTAGAGAACATGCGATTCTGAGGAAATATGCATAGTTTCACAACTTTACAACACTGTAAGATTAAAATAAAATTATAAAACTGTCAGACATCTGATCTCACTCTCTGGCATTGTCTCTGTGTGAGGGAAAGGGGGGGGGGGTGCTTGAGGACCTGCCTGACAGAGAGAGAGAGAGATAGGGAGAGAGAGAGAGAGTTAACATCTCTTTAATCACCAGAAAAAAAAACTGTAATTGTGTGTTGTTGATTTTTTTCATCATTACAGCTTAAGAAATCTCTCTATCATTTTCTATCATTTTTAGGGACGAAAAAAACCTAGTACAATTTGTAATCTTGCTGATTTAACAGTAAAACAGTTCAGCTCACAGATAAAGACTAAGCTGTAATGCAGGCAAACATATTTTACAAATGCTTATAGATCAATAAAATTGTTAAAAATGCTTTTTCACAAAGTACATAATAATAAGGCACGTTGATATTCTGATGACATTTTTTTCCAAGTACATTTTACCAATTTCAAATCACATCAATCTTAATAAATACTATAGATCTGGTATTTCATGATTTATGAATGATATATATAATTGTCCTCGAAGGCTGGAAGTGAAATACTCATATTCAGGAGTGCTGAATTTTTAGGCATGTCTTCTTGTCATGCATTGGTCATTGAGCTCATTGTAGCGATGCTTCAGGTGTTGAAATAGATTTGTTATAGATTATACAGGTTCACTGTTTGAAGAGTGTATACAGTATGTGTATGTGGTGCAGACGCAGTAGCGAGAGCATGTTATTGTTACGCAAAAACACATTGAAATAATGTGCGAGCATGAATCTCTCCGCTTGCATGCACATTTCCTTTACTTTGACAAAAAACGCGTCCTCTGATACATGCTGCTTTTGCTCGGAGAGCGTGCGCGCACTTAAAACTCGTTTCCTCTGCTCAAACTGTGTCCTGTGCACTCACAACTCTCTCTATGCTCATGCGCTAGATATTCATTCTTTTCACACCTTTCTACTTCTAACCTTTTCTGTTCACATCTTTTACCATGTGCAGTGTGAATGCTCTGATCCATTAACATGGGCTCTGAAAAAAATATGCATTACAGATAGAGCTTGTGAACCTGGCCTTGCATAGGTATATGCACAGTCTGTCCTGTTCTCCTGCTCCATTTAGGAACGCTTCATTCGGACTGGTTCAGATAGCAACACCAAACTTGCAGTGTGTAATACCTATCATGGCCACCACCAGATGGAGCTATAGGATTACTTTTAAATAATTGTTTTAGAAACGTCTATAAAGCATTTAAATCATTTATAAAAATCTTTCAAAGTAAAACAATATGTTTTTTTAAAAGCTAATGAATTTTACTGGTAATATAGTTTTATATAATAATTTCAGAAATGTTTATAGATCAATAAAAGTATTTTTAAAAATGGTTATAGATCATGAAAAGTGCGAATAAGCTCTCTTTGGTTTACATAAGTTAATGCATTAACTAACATGAACTAACAATGAACAATCTATTTTTCAGATAATTTATTAATCTTTTTTATGTTAGTTATTCCTATCATTAAAAATATTATTATTTATGTTTTTTCACAGTACATAAACTAATTTTAAAATAAAAATGTAATAAAAAAAATATTATTAATAATGTATTAAAATATTTTAACTAAGCTTTAATTAACATTTATATAAACACTTATATTGAAAGAGACTGAAATTGAAGTAATTTTTACTTTTAAAAACCACTTGTAAGACACAGTTAACAAATGCAGTGAGCAGATGAAAGGACAGAACAACAAAGATATATAGTGCCCCCTATTGGCAACAGGAAGTGTCATATTTTACACTGCGACAAACTACTCCTAGAAATTTTTTGACATTAATGTCTTTTTCGTGGTCAGTCTATCTTGAGTTTTTGTTAAGGGTCGTGTCCATGGCGCCATGACAAAATTGATGTCTCACCATAGGAAGAGAAGTTGTTGTAACTCAGGCATAAAATATTCGATCTTCCCCAAACTTCAAATGTTTGATAAGAGTCTTGGCCTGAACACATCTGAAGGAAAATATTCCATTATAATGATAGCGCCACCTGCTGGCAAAAAGAAGATTGGCACATATAAATGACTTTGACATATTCCACTTATATTTACGACTTTAAATGCATATTTCTCGCCGTTCGCTTTTTTTACTAAAGCCGCTTGCTGGCGGTGAGCCCGGGTGCGAGGGCCCGATCATCGCTGCTTGCAGCTTTAATCTTCTTCTTATTATTATTATTTTTTTTATTTTTTATTAAACCTTCCGGGGGTTTTTGGAGGCCTTAACATGCTCAAAAACTCTTGAAAATTGGCACACACATTGGAATCTGCGGCCATCAGGACGCCACAGAGACTGGGCCCCGGGCGTGGCACAGGGACTCTACAGCGCCCCCTGGAACACAGTCAGAAATCTTGAACCATAGCTCACACACACTTTCATGTATTTATATGAAACTCAGTACACTTATAGATCTCATTGAGCCGAGCAACTTTCGCACTCTATGTCATAGGCTCCGCCCAACAGGAAGTCAGCTATTTAGGGCTGTTTATAAAAAGCATGCTCTGGAATTTGATATACTTGTCATAGGTCTTTTACTTGATTGCCACCAAACTCGGTCAACATGATCTCAAGACATTGGGGATGGAAAATTGCGAGGGGATTTTTGATATCTCGAACGGTTTGCCCGTGGCGAGGCGTTGAAATTATGGCGAGATATGAGAAACAGGAAATGTCTAATAACATCCACATACATTTCCTGAATTTGATCAAACTTCATTGGTTTGTTCGTTGTATGATACTGATCGTATATATATGTGACTATTAAGAGTCAACATTATAGCGCCACCAACTGGCAGCAGGAAGTGTGCCATTTTCCAAATGCTTTGAATTCAGCATCTTATTTTTACTCTATTTACTTAAAACTTCATCAGAATAATGACAAAACACGGCCGATGTAAATCTGTTGTGGGGATATTGATATCTGATATAGTGTTGCCATGGCAACGTGTCAAACTTGAATGTTCTGTTATGGTGAGTTTGAGGCAGACAACAAGCTCAGATTTACATAAAACTCAAAACACATATCAGTATTAGTGATAGCTAGACAATGGCAAAAGCTTTTAAAAGGGCGTGAAGGAGGCACTCTATAGCGCCACCTTTTGTCAAAAGTGGGGGGGTTAGTTTTAGCTACAGACACCAAACTTGGTACATAAATTGTTCTTTTCAAGACGGACAACTTTCTAATTCACAGTCATCAGCTACGACCAACAGGAAGTCGGCTATTTTGATTTGAATATTTAAATTGAGCTCTGATTTAATGCATACTCCTCACAGGGGAAGTACACTATACACACCAAACTTTGTCTACATGAAGAAAAACCATTGAGGAACTTAAATTGCGAACGGATTTTGGTTAGCTTGAACGGTTTTGTCGTGGTGAATTTTTGAAATGACAGTAAAAAGGGAAACATTAATTGCCTTGTATGTTTAAATTGCAGCTTCCAAACACTTCAAAGCATTTTTTTATACAAAGATCAAATCATTTTGAGGAAATATGCATAGTTTCACGACTTTACAACACTGTATGGATAAAAGAAAATTAAAAAACTGTCAGACTTCTCAACTGACATGATCTCACTCTGGCCACCCTGTCTGTGTGAGGGAAGGGAGGGGGAGAGGGAGGGGGAGTGTGAGGGGGTTGGTGACTGTGACAGTGTGTGTGGACTGTAGGGAGGGGCTGTCTGGCAGAGAGAGAGACAGAGAGACCTAATCATCCCTTTAATAATCAGGAAAAAAAATCTGTATTTTAAATTGTTATTGTTTTTGTTGTTGCTAATGGTGGTGTTTTTTCCTTTCATTACAGGTTAAGAAATCTCTTAGGCCTTATCCTTTTCTGACAGTTTTAGGGATTTAAAAACATCCTAAGAACCCTAATTTGTGCTGCAAATAATAATTTCAAACTCATTTGATACTGACCTATGACAACCTGTGACGTGACATGACATTTATTAATCTCATGGATGTAACAGTAAAACTCTTCAACTGACAGATAAAGCTGTAATGCAAGCAAAACTATTTCACAAATGCTTATAGGTCATTAAAATCATTACAAAACACTAATACATTATTTAAGGATTTGGTAACACTGTAAAATAATGTCTAATTTGTTAACATTATGCAGTATAACATAGTATGCAGTCTTCGTAGGGCACCAACTCCCAGAGGGGGCACCATCCCAGTTGCTCAAAAAAAAAAAAAAAAAAAAAAAAACATGCGTCATTCTCCCATCCGCGCTCGCGACCGCTCACACCTCATGTTTGCGGCTGAATGTTCGTAATTGATGGATGGACATCTATGCCTGGGTATAGGACATCAGCAATCCGGCACAGAGAAAAGAAAACTAAAGAAAATAAAACAGGCATAAAGTTGTCTTGACATTGGACTTTCTAGAGTCTCAAATTTAGGGAAGGTCTCTAAAGTTACATGTGATATTGTTATACACTTTTCTAACGTCAGTAGCATTTGAAGAGAATGACTTACAGTCATAAAAACAACTGTAATTGTTCATCTAGGTGACAGCTATAATGCACAATTAAATTGAATGTTTGATATTTATTACAACAAACTGTAAGTCATATGTAAATTATGCAACTTTTTCACATGGGCTCAAATGCAAATTTGAAGCTCAATAGCATTTGAGAAGAAAGACTTGCAGTCACAAAGCAATTGTAATGTGTTCATATAGGTGTCAGCTACAATGCACACCTTATACATTTTTTATAAATATTAAAATAAAGTGTTACTAAAGTTATATATATTGTTCTGTGTATGTGATTTCAAAGTCTAGATTGGTCGGATTAACCCTTTAACTGCCGCATCCCTTAAAACTGATTGTCAGAGGGTTACTGTAAATGCTTATGCCCGCTGGGCACAGTTATCCTGATGCCACCGGGGTGGCGTTGCACTGATGGCTTGAGCCCGACATCGCTGCTTGCAGCTATATTTATTATTATTTTTTTCCAACGTCTCGGGGGCTTTTGGGGCCCTTAACGTGCTTAAAAAGTCTTGAAAATTGGCACACAGATTGGAACCTGCGGCCATTAGGGCCGGGCAGAGACTGATACACGGGCGTGGCACAGGGGCTCTACAGCGCCCCCTGGAATATGGAGGGCCATATATCATACATTCTTGCTCGTAGACGTATGAAACTCGGTACACATATAAATCTCATCAATCCAAACAACTTTTGTATTGCATATCATAGGCTCCGCCCAACAGGAAGTTGGCTATTTAGGGTTTAGTATTCAAATTTTTCGTCAAAGTTGTGGGGGCTTTTGGGGTCCTTAACATACTCAAAAACTCTTGAAAATTTGCGCACACTTTGGAATCTGTGGCCTTTAGGAGCCTGCAGAGGCTGGGACCCGGGCGTGGCACAGGGGCTCTACGGCGCCCCCTGGAACACAGTCAAAAATTTTGATGTATAGCTCACACATACTTGCACATATTCATATGAAACTCAGTACACATATAGATCTCATCGTGCCGAACAACTTTCGTATTGCATGTCATAGGCTCCACCCAACAGGAAGTCAGCTATTTAGAGTTATGTAAAAAGCGCATGCTCTGGAATTTGAAATACTTGTCATAGGATTTTTTCTCGATTGCCGCCAAACTCGGTCAACATGATCTCAAGACACTGGGGATGAAAAATTGCCAGGGGATTTTTGATATCTCGAAAGGTTTGCTCGTGGCGAGGCGTTGAAATTATGGCGAGAAATGAGAAACAGGAAGTGTCTAATACCGTCCACATACATTTCCTGATTTTAATCAAACTTCATCAGATTATTCGTTGTATGATGTCGATCGCATATATGTGACTATTAGGAGTCAAAGTTATAGCGCCACCAACTGGCAGAAGGAAGTGTGTCATTTTCAAAATGATTTGAATTCAGCATCTTATTATTACTCGATTTGCTTCAAACTTCATCAGAATAATGTTAAAACACAGCCGATATAAATCTGCAAGGGGGATATTGATATCTAAAAAATTGTTGGCGTGGCAACATGTCAAACTGGAATACTTCTCAGGTGATTTTGAGGCAAATAACATACTTAGAATTTCACAAAACTCTGAACACACATCAGTATTTCTGATAGGAACTTAAATTGTGAATGGATTTTGGATAGCTTGAATGGTTTTGCCGTGGTGATTTTTTTAAATGACCTTACAAAGGGAATCATTATTGTATTTTTAAATTGCAGCTTCCAAACACGTCAAAGAATTTTTTAATACAGATGAAAAAGTCATTCTGAGGAAATATGCATAGTTTCACGACTTTACAACACTGTATGGATAACAGAAAATTTAAAAAACTGTCAGACATCTCATCTCACTCTGTCCCTCTGTTTGAGTATATGTGCTTCAGACTTCCATTGTCTGAGAGAAATTGCGCCCCTACAGGTTCAATTCCCGGACTTTTACTTTCACTTTTAAATCGGTTAAAAATACAAACAAATACTTAGATTTAATTCACACTGACAAGCTAAACCAACATATCTGATTATTACCGGTTCAGGGCTCATGGATAAATTATTTCTGGCCAGAGATACGTGAGAAATAGGAGAGATGAATCACCGCTGTGATCACGACCCAGCCGGCATTTCAACGTTGATTCAACGTTGAAACAACGTCAGGTACCATGGTTGAATCAACGTTGAAAAACCTTTCGATTTTGCAAATTGGATCAACGTTGAAATCACGACGTTGATTCACCGTTGAAATCGTGACGTTGATGTATGGTTGAAATCACAACGCTGATTCACTGTTGAAATCCCGACGTTGAATAACCTTTCGATTTTGCAAATTGGATCAACGTTGAAATCACGACGTGGATTAACCGTTGAAATCGCGACGCTGTTTCACCGTCTTACCTGCATTATGGGTGAATTAGGGTCGTGCTGCAGCCCTGGGATGAAAGCTGAATGAGGTGTTGATTTTGAAAAGTTAATCAGCGTTGATAACACGACGTTGTTTCCCCGTCGTACCTTGCACCGTGTGTAAATACACCTAGATCCTAGTTGGCATTTAGATCAACAATGTACATGCAAGGCTAAAAATCTAATGACTGGCAGCAATGGCTTTACAAACAACTTCAATAAACTACCACATGCTCAAAATTGTCAAACAGCAGTTTAATTTTGGAAACATACTGTATAAAACAGATGAAAATAATCCCACACTTTATTATGCAGAGTATGCATGGAGGTAATGCTAAAAACAGGTAGTAGAACAATCCAAATATAATAATATTTAAAGGTTTTTGTGAAATAATTTGGCATATAAATGAATATTTTTTTGCAGCACTTACAAGACAAACCCTTGTACCTTTATGACTGAAACCAGTGGATCTTTTATTTTGGTGGAAACCTACAGTTTCTGTCAAAAACATGTTTTAGTAATGTGTCTCATTACAAGAGTTGTGTACATTTGTGCAGTGAAAATGTGTTGAACAGTTCGAGAAGGGAACCTTCCACCAGTTGATTTCTAATGGGAACCCCCCCGGACTGTGTCTTCTTTACCGTGGGGAATGCAGAATGAGATTTCTACCGCAGGGCACTCTAAAATGTTAGAACCAGCAGCCTTAGTGTATACAGTGTGGTTGTGCTTCGGGTGATCCTTGAAAGTGTCCCAGCGCTCGGTCCTTTCTGACGCCGTCCCCTCCACTCTCTCCCACTTGTGCACTTTCTGTACCGTCCTGTATAAACATTTACATTTAATCATTTAACAGACGCTTTTATCCAAAGCGACTTACAAATGAGAAGAACAGAAGCAGTCAGGTGTACAAGCGAACAACAACAGTATACAAGTGCCATGACAAGTCTCAGTTAGTCTAGTACAGAACGCATAGCCAGGTTTTTTTTTTTTTTTTTATATATAAAAGACAAGAAAAGAAGGAAAAGTGCTAGCATTAGTTGGTTAAGTTCTGGTGAAAAAGATGAGTCTTAAGATGTTTCTTGAAAATGATTAAAGACTCAGCAGTTCGGATTGAGATTGGGAGGTGATTCCACCAGCTGGACACAGTCCAGGAAAAGGTCCTTGAGAGTGATTATGAACTTCTTTGGGATGGCACCACAAGGCGTCGTTCACTTGCAGAGGGCAAACTTCTGGAGGGAACATAAGATTTAACCAGTTTGTTTAGGTATGTTCACAATGTTTGACAATAACTTTGATATTGTGAAATATATTTAACTGAAAACTGAATGCAAAATAAATCACACAATATTTTCACTTTACAGTTCAGTAACAGTGAGGTTGGAACCAAAGTGGACAACACTATTCATTAAACACTTATTTAATGTATTCAGATGAAAATGTACAATATTAACAAATTATTCACAAGCAGTGTTTTCAGAGCCCCCAGTTACACTGTTTTAATCAGAACACTAACATTACAGTGTAGTAAAACAAGTAAAATCAAATTCAGTTCATTTTTATTAAACTAAGCACAACCAAAACCTATCACAAAAGGTGAAAGCATCTCTAGCAGAAGTGACAGTGCAATGAAGCAGATGAACAATTTCTTACCAGTGTTTCAAGAACAAGCTGGATCCTTGATGACTCTACAAGGGGAAAGAAGAAATGGTTTACTGAAGTTCTTAAAAAGCAGGATTTCATATTATACCATTTCTTTAAACCATTGATTCTCAAACTTTTTATAAGTACCACTTCAGAAAATATTTGTTATTAAATATTAAGTTGCACCATAATGACCAACATTACATTTCAGCAGCGTAGTAGGCCAAACTATTCAGCTACAGCTCTACAGTTAAAAAAATGAGGCAGTTTTATTCTAATAAGAAAATTAATTGTCAGACACTTTACCATGGTAAATACAGTTTGAACATTAACACTACAACTGTGCTTACATACACAGGTAAATGAAAAAAAAAAGTTACAAAACTGTACTGTACTTTAACTGTAACATACTTAAATGTGCAAAAAAAAAACTTACTCAAAGATTAAGTTAAAATGTATTAACATTAATTAGTTTAATTTAGTGATTCACCTCCATAACAACTAGAGGGGGCCTGACACTTTGAGAACCATGGCTTTAAACAATCCTTTTTTTTTTTTTTTTTTTTTCATTTTTATTAATTCATTAAAATTATATTATTTAAATAACGACATTTGCACTTATATGTTGCAGAAAACACTTTGAAACTATTATAAGAATACAAACATATATAACACACCTAATGCATGGGATTCATATCAGGAAAATATGGGAAAATCTCTAAAAGACAGACATTAACACATAACTCACCAGTAACACATTAGGTGAGCATCTAACTTGATCAGCTGTGATAAAGCAATGCAAAAATAGACACACGGGTATTTATTTATCTGCAGGTTACATGTCCTTTTAACTACCCATTTGTAAACTCTGGTAATACTTTACTATTTTCAAAAGATAATAAAGATAAAGTTAGCGATTTTCTTACCTCATTTTGACAGGATGTTTTCAGGACCTCGCAGAACACCTGACCTTTCTTGTGTTCACAGTTTTTGTACTCCATTGACAGGTCACGACTCAAATTCGCTCAAAATAAATAAAAAATGTACAGGCAAATATGAAATAATTCGGGACCGACCGAGCAGTCAGTTATAACGAGCAGCAGCTCACAGTTAGCCGCCTCACTCACAGAAAGACGACAACAACGGTCATATTTTTAAATGTAGAAAAGCGCGAACCGATTCGTTGTCCAGTTTCCTGAATGACAGCCAGATTAACCAATCATGATAGAAGTAATAAAATAAAACTACCAATGGGAGTTGTTTCAGTGTGATAAAGCAGCGAAATGTATAGTTTTATTGTTGTTAATGATGATAATATTTAACATATACCTTTAGATTTTAGAATAGGTATCATGACTAAAATATTTTTAAATGCTATTAAAATAATAATTAATTTAAATAATTTAATATAAATAATTTAAAAGCTTGTTAACCTTTTTCTACCATTTAGCATTAAACATTTTTAACGTTGTTTCATTAAAACAACTGACCTTATTTCAACCATATTTCAATGTTGAAAGTTGGTCATGTGCTGGAAGTTTTTCAACAGTTCATCTTTAAACGTTGAATCAACGTTGTTTCAACGTTGAAACCACAACTGACCTTATTTCAACCATATTTCAACATTGAAAGTTGGTCATGTGCTGGATGTTTTTCAACCATTCAGCTTTAAACGTTGAATCAACGTTGTTTCAACGTTGAAACCACAACTGACCTTATTTCAACCATATTTCAACGTTGAAGGTCGGTCATGTGCCGGCTGGGGAGCGTCTGGAGTAAAGGGCTCAGAGAAAACGAATTTATTCCTGTTTTAAAGCTTTTAAAAATAAATTATTACAGCGATATCACACAATCAACCAATTAGAACACACCAAGAGCTAAATTAAGATGTTTTTGAACTGTTTGTGTGAAAATGAAATATTTGCAGCTGCCTATCTGAAATCACTGCCTCCGATCAGCGCGTACAGTGTCCAGCTCAAAACAAACGAATTTATTCTTGTTTAAGAGCTTTTTTAAATAAAATATTACCACAAATGCACACAATAAACCCATTGTAACACAACAAGAGCTAAATGCAGGTGTTTGTGACCTGTTTAAGTGTGCAAGACTATTTGAAAGCGCGACTGGCAGAATAACATGTATCTCTGGAGCTGCAGGATTCTGCCTTTCGTCGTACGAACGAACACATAACGGACAAGATTATTTCAAAACACATAATAGCTTGGCGACTATAAACGAAAACAGCCACGTGAACATAAACTGGATCTACTGGATTTGAATATTAAAGTGACCACATTTACCACTTGCTTCTGTCTTCAATTTTAATCTATATAAAAAAGGAAACTCATTCGACTTGGCTGCTTTTTTAATGTGTGCGTATTTATTTATTTACCTTTTTATACATTTTGTATAATTTCATAGTTTGTGTATTACAATTATAAAAACAAAAATAAAATTAGCCACTCACATAGAAATAGCTTAGGCCTTAACCTTTTTCTGACAGTTTTAGGGATTTTTAAAAATCCTAAAAAAAACTTATTTGTGCTGCAAATAATAATTTCAAACTCATTTGATACTGACCTATGACATCCTGTGACATTATATTTATTTGAATTTACATAATCTCATGGATGTAACAGTAAATCTGTTCAGCTCACAGATCAATACTAAGCTCTAATGCAAGCAGAACTTTCACAAATGCTTATGAGTCATTTAAGGATTTGATAACACTGTAAAATAATGTCTAATTTGTTAACATTAGCAAATTCATTGATAACACTTTATAATAACTGCACTCATTATTAAATAGTCAGTTCATGCTTTATAAAGCCTTGTCCCAATATTAATAGTCAGTAGTAAGCAGTTTATAAATACATCTATAAATAGCTTGTCCTTGGTTTATAAGCACATTTATTAAAAATGAGAGTAAGTTATCTTCCTATGAAAAATAAAAGATAAAAATAAACAAACAACAACACAGATTGATACAGAACTCAGAAATTTTATTGTGGATTTATGATAAAGCCTGCAAATAAATTCATACTCCTACTCATACTACTCCATACTCCTTTTTCAACATGATGCCAATATACTGAGATGTTAAATTGTGAATGGGTTTAGGATAGCTTAAATGGTGTTGCCATAGAGATTTATTAAAGTAACATAAAAAAATACAATAGTTATTTTACTATATCTTTACAATTTTTCATTCTAAATCTTCATAATTTTTTATATAAGTAGAAGTCCTCATTTGAAGGAAGCACAGTAAGTTTCATAGCTTTATCACTTTCAAGAGCCAGCATAAAATTTAAACTATCATAACTTATAAATCAAGCTTGCAATTCTTAGTACCTATAATGGCCACCAGAGGGAGCTATAGGATTACTTTTAAATAATTATTGTAGAAACGAGTATGATTTAAATCATTTATAGAAATCTTTCAAAAAAAATGAATTGTATATATTTTACTGATAAAATGACCCTCACTTAATTAGAATAACAAGCTGAAGTATTTTGAACTGTATATTAAGAATAATTCTTTATAGGCTTTATGGACAGATACGTTTTGAGTGACTCTTGAAGGATCAGCACCACATCCTCTTTTACCACTGTTTAAAGAATTAATCTTACAGAATAGGTGTGAATGAATTTTGGATAGCTTGAATGGTTTTGCCGTGATGTTTTTTGAAATAATAGTAAAAAAGGAACCAGTAAATGTCTTTTTATTTTTTTAAAGTGCAGCTTCTAAACACTTTAAAAAAAAAAAAATGTATACATAGAAGACCAGTCATTCTGAGGCATATTTCCTCAGAATGACTGGTCTCATGACCATAGTTTCATGACTATACAACACTATATGGATGATAGAAAATTAAAAAAAAACTATCATACATCTGATGTCACTCAGTCCCTCTGTCACTGTGGGTAATGTGTGTGTGTGTGTGTGTGTTAAGTGAATTAGGTGTGAAACTATCAGGGTGCATTTAGTCTCCAGCGCCAACATTTTACAGAACTGCCACTTTCCTGGAGTCTCCAGAATTACTCGGTGTCGGATTGTGAGAGACTTAAGATTCCAAAAAATGATTTAATTAGAATACCATGAAGTATTGTGAAATACTATATATTAAGTCTTTATATATAGGCTTTATGCACAGATTAGAGTGACTCGTGAAGGACCAGCACCACCTCCTCTTGTTCGATGGTTTGAGGAATATATCTTCCAGAATCCAGGATTAAGATTTAGGAGCTCATTTTTATTCCACCTCCTTTCCTGAAAAGTCTGTCTTGCAGAATTGACTAAAAATTAATCTTCACATTAATTACTAATTATTTTGCAATTCTTTTTGTCAGTTCTTCTTGACCTGCTTTTTTCTTCTTCTTTTCTGACCTCATGACCCAGTCAGTATTTTTTGTACAATGGTCAAGTCTTAACTTATCCATTTCTGTATTGCATTTGTGTTTGATATTTCTCATGGGTATTTCATAATTTTCGACCTTACAGTTTGAGTTAAAAGTCTATTTTAGCGCATTTCATCTGTAAAAGAAAACATGCCTAATAATTCTGCACACATGAATATAAGGAGTTTTTCTCTTCCAGCTTTCCTGGACTATTGTATAGCACTCATAAATGATTCAATAAAAAATAATGGTAGTTATTAAGATTTATATGGTTTGGAATTGGTAAAATGTACTTGGAAAAAAATCACAATAAAACAATGTTTTAATGTTTAAGTTTGGAATATTAACTGACATGAATGAATGCTATATAAATATTGTTCATGTTAACATAATGTTTATAAATGAAATCTTATTGTACAGTGTTACTAATATATATATTGTTCTGTGAATGTGATTTTAAAGTCTAGATGATTCGGATTAACCCTTTAACTGCCGTATCCTTTAAAACCTCACTGCCAGAGGGATATTGTGAATGCATGTGCCCGCTGGGCACAGTTTACCTGATGCCACCGGGGTGGCGATGGCATTGGTGGCTTGAGCCCGCCATCGCTGCTTGCAGCTATATTTATTATTATTTTTTATTTTTTTCTAAAGTTACGGGGGCTTTTGGGGCCCTTAACATGCTTAAAAAGTCTTGAAAATTGGCACACACATTGGAACCTGCGGCCATTAGGGCCGGGCAGAGACTGATACACGGGCGTGGCACAGGGGCTCTACAGCGCCCCCTGGAATATGGAGGGCCATATATCATACATACTTGTACGTAGACACACGAAACTTGGTACACATATAGAACTCATCAATACAAACAACTTTCGTATTGCATATCATAGACTCCACCCAACAGGAAGTTGGCTATTTAGGGTTTATTATTCATATTTGTCGTCAAAGTTGTGGAGGCTTTTGGAGTCCTTAACATACTCAAAAACTCTTGAAAATTTGCACACACTTTGGAATCTGTGGCCTTTAGGAGCCTGCAGAGGTTGGGACCCGGGCGTGGCACAGGGGCTCTACGGCGCCCCCTGGAACACAGTCATAAATGTTGATGTATAGCTCACACATACTTGCACGTATTAATATGAAACTCAGTACACATATAGATCTGATTGTGCCGAACAACTTGCGTATTGCATGTCATAGGCTCCGCCCAACAGGAAGTCAGCTATTTAGAGTTATGTAAAAAGCGCATGCTCTGGAATTTGATATACTTGTCATAGGTTTTTTACTCGATTGCCACCAAACTCGGTCAACGTGATCTCAAGACATTGGGGATGAAAAATTGCCAGGGGATTTTTGATATCTCGAACGGTTTGCTCGTAGCGAGGCGTTGAATTTATGGCGAGAATTGAGAAACAGGAAGTGTCTAATACCATCCACATACATTTCCTAATTTTAATCAAACTTCATCAGATTATTCATTGTATGATGTCGATCGCATATATGTGACTATTAGGAGTCAAAGTTATAGCGCCACCAAATGGCAGCAGGAAGTGTGTCATTTTCAAAATGCTTTGAATTCAGCATCTTATTTTTACTCGATTTGCTTCAAACTTCATCAGAATAATGTTAAAACACAGCCGATATAAATCTGCTGGGGGGATATTGATATCTAAAAAATATTGTTGCCGTGGCAACATGTCAAACTGGAATACTTCTCAGGTGATTTTGAGGCATATAACATGCTTAGAATTTCATCAAACTCAGAACACATATCAGTATTAGTGACAGCTAGACACTGGCAAAAGTTCATAAGAGGGCGTGGAAGAGGCACTCTATAGCGCCACCTTTTGTCAAAAGTGAGGGGGTTAGTTTTAGCTACAGACACCAAACTCAGTACAAAAATTGTTCTTATCAAGACGGACAACTTCCTAATTCACAGTCATCAGCTACGACCAACAGGAAGTCGGCTATTTTCATTTGAATGTGGATTTTTTTTACATTTAGCTGTGAATTAATGCATGCTGCTCAGAGGAGAGTAACACTATACACACCAAACTTTGTCTACATGTTGAAAAAACATTGAGGAACTTAAATTTGTGAATGGGTTTTGGATAGCTTGGATGGTTTTGTCGTGGTGAATTTTTTAAATGACAGTAAAGATGGAATTATTAATTTTCCTGCATTTTTAAATTCCAAACACTTCAAAACCTTTTTTCATACAGAAAAAAAAAGTTATTCTGAGTAAATATGCATAGTTTCATGACTTTACAACACTGTATGGATAACAGAAAATTAAAAAACTGTCAGACATCTCATCTCACTCTGTTCATCTGTTTGAGTGTGTGTGCTTAGACTTCCATTGTCTGAGAGAAATAGCGCCCCTACAGGTGCAGTTACCGGACTACTGTCTTTTGGTTTCACTTTTAAATCAGTTAAAATACAAATAAATACTTGGATTTAATTCACACTGACAAGCTAAACCAACATATATGATTATTATCAGGTCAGGGCTCATTAATAATTGATGTGTGGTCAGTGATACGTGAGAAACACGAGAGATGAATCACCGCTCTGAGCACCAGCGTGTGGAATGATGAGCTCAGAAAAAACGAGTTTATTCTTGTTTTATAGCTATTAAAAATAAAGTATTGCAGCGATATCACACAATTCACCAATTAGAGCACACCAAGAGCAAAAATAAGATGTTTTTGAACTGTTTGTGTGAAAATGAAATATTCGCGGCTGCCTATCTGAAATCACTGCCTCCGATCAGCGCGCACAGTGTCACAAGTTCAAAACAAACGAATTTATTCTTGTTTAAGAGCTTTTTAAAATAAATTATTGCCATAAATGCACACAATACATCCATTATAACACAACACGAGCTAAATGCAGGTGTTTGTGACCCGTTTAAGTGTGCAAGACTATTTGAAAGCGCGACTGGCAGAATAACATATATCTCTCGAGCTGCAGGATTCTGCCTTTCGTCGTAAGAACGAACACATCACGGACAAGATTATTTCAAAATACATAATAGCTTGGCTAATATAAAGGAAAACAGCCACGTGAACATAAACTGTTGAGAAATAAATCTGAAGTGGATCTACTGGATTTTAATATTAAGTGACCGCATATACCAGCTGCTTCTGTCTTCAATTTTAATCTATATAAAAAATTAAACTCATTCATCTTGGCTGCTTTTTTAATGTGTGTACGTATTTATTTATTATTTTGCTCTAACAAGACTTAATCTATATTTAATTAAATCAATTACATTTTATTTTACATTTGATTTGTCCATTTCTGCATCTAAACGGCTAAAAACCTAAAACATGCTCTATTATACTATTGTTAGCAATTTCTTTATCGTCCAATTTATCTGGTGTACACGCTTTTATTTTCATAATAAACTTGTTTGTTAGATTATACACAGTTATAGTGGTCTATAATAAATATTGACAGGTTTTATTCAAGCTGTTTAGAATGATTTCCTTAGGCTAATTTTTAAAAATGTAAATCCAAAAAAAAAATAAAAAAAAAATAAATAAAAAACATTGGAAAAGAATAACTTGTAATTTTTTATACATTTTGTATAGTTTCATAGATTATGCATTATAGTTATAAAAACAAACAAATTTAGCCACTCACATAGAAATCTTAGGCCTTATCCTTTTCTGACAGTTTTAGGGATTTTTAAAAATCCTAAAAAAACCTTATTTGTGCTGCAAATAATAATTTCAAACTAATTTGATACCAGAGATGTATAGTAACGAAGTAGAACTACTTCACTACTGTACTTAAGTACTAAAAGGCGGTATCTGTACTTTACTAGAGTATTATTATTTTTTTCCTACTTCCACTTTTACTTCGGTACATATTTTCGCTGAGTTTAATACTTTTACTCCAATATTTTTTTAATGTGCTATATCGTTACTCGTTACAATTATAATAATGTTACGAATCATTCCATTACAAACCACTGCCAGAACTGTAGATGGCAGGTTTGATGAAGCTGGCACATCATTGAGCGAATCAAGCGAGACTGCGCGTGCTGACTGAACTGCTGTGAAGAGAGAGATGAACACCGAGCCGAGCCAGATAATGACTCGTTCACGAGTCAAGAACCGGTTGCATCGGTTTTCGGATGACCAGTAATGTTAGTTCTTTCTGACAGTTCGATTCAATAAACCAGTTGAAGAAAACAGTTCACCGATTCTTTTGCGCTCGATGCAATGGCGTCATTGGCGTTGACTGCACATGGGCTCATAACATTAACACAGAATCAGTTCAGAATCAATCACCAAAAGAATCAGTTCGGTTCCAGACGCTCTGTGTGTCGGTTTGCTTCACGCTAAATCACACATGCGCAGTATCATCAGCTCCTCGGTTCACGAATCGGACGCGCCTGACAGAAACGGTTCTTGACTCGTGAACGAGTCATTATCTGGCTCGGCTCGGTGTTCATCTTCAGTTCTCTCTTCACATCAGTTCAGTCAGTGTACTGTTTGAGTCAATGAATTACTCCGGGATATTGGTTTGTTTTAACTCAGAGGGAGTGTCAGACACATTAAACAAGTTTAATTCATCTGTGGATTAATGCGCATTGGAGACGCGAACTGTTTAAAACGATTCAGTTCGATTTGGTGGACTGTTTCAAAAAGATCCGGTTACATCGAATGATTCGTTCGCGAACCAGATATCACAAACTGCTTTGTTTTTAACTGTCTTACAACAGACACGGAAGAGAAGACAATGCTGAATAAAGTGGTAGTTTTTGCTATTTTTGGACCAAAATGTGTTTTCGATGCTTCAAAAAATTCTAAATGACCCTCTGATGTTTTACAGGTTTGAAACAACATGAGGGTAAGTTATTAATGACATCATTTTGCAAATTGGGCTAACTAACCCTAGTTACCGTTTTTTGTTTACAAGAAGTTACAGTCAAAGGAATTGTAATTGTCCTTTAGGTTAATCATTTGAAATAGTAAAAACAATATGTTCAAACTTTTGACTACTTTTTTTAATAGCTACATAACACAATACTTCTACTTTTACTTTCAGTACTTGAGTAGTAAATTTTTAAATAGACTACTTGCAATACTTAAGTACAAAAAATGTTGAATACTTTAGTACTTGTACTTAAGTGTGGTGCTTAAAGAGCACTTCTACTTCTACTCAAGTCACTTTTTTGATAGAGCACTTGTACTTTTACTCAAGTATGGTTCTCTAGTACTTTATACATCTCTGTTTAATACTGACCTCTGACATCCTGTGAGATGATATTTATTTGAATTTACATAATCTCATGGATGTAACAGTAAATCTGTTCAGCTCACAGATCAAGACTAAGCTGTAATGCAAGCAGAACTTTCACAAATGCTTGTAGGTCAATACAATCATTACAAAACACTTACAAATCATTTAAGGGATTTGATAACACTGTAAAATAATGTCTAATTTGTTAACATTAGCAAATGCATTGATAACACTTTATAATAACTGCACTCATTAGTAAATAGTCAGTTCATGCTTTATAAAGCCTTGTCCCAATATTAATAGTCAGTAGTAAGCAGTTTATAAATACAGCTATAAATAGCTTGTTCTTGGTTTATAAGCACATTTATTAAAAAGGAGAGTAAAGGGTCAGTTATCTTCCTATGAAAAAAAAAATAAATAAAAAATAAACAAACAACAACACTGATTGATACCGAACTCAGAAATGTTATTGTGGATTTATGATAAACTCAGCCTGTAAATGAATTCATTCTCCTCCAAGAAGACACAAGTAGTTCACACCAAACTTTTTTAACATGAAGCCATATACTGAAGATGTTAAATTGTGAATGGGTTTAGGATACCTTAAATGATGTGGCCATAGTGATTTATTAAAGTAACATAAAAAAATACAATAGTTATTTTACTATATCTTTAAAATTTTTAATTCCAACTCTTCATAATTTTTTATATACGTAGAAGTCATCATTTGAAGGAAGCACAGTAAGTTTCATAGCTTTATCATTTTCAAGAGCCAGCATAAAATTAAAACTATCATAACATATAAATCAAGCTTGCAATTCTTGGTACCAATATTGGCCACCAGATGGAGCTATAGGATTACTTTTAAATAATTATTGTAGAAACAAGTATGATTTAAATCATTTATAGAAATCTTTCAAAGAAAAATAATATGAATTTTATGTATTTTACTGATAAAATGACCCTCACTTAATTAGAATAACAAGCTGAAGTATTGTGAACTGTATATTAAGAATAATTCTTTATAGGCTTTATGGACAGATACGTTTTCAGAGACTCTTGAAGGATCAGCACCACATCCTCTTTTACCACTGTTTAAAGAATTAATCTTACAGTACAGGTGCGGATGAATTTTGAATGGCTTGAATGGTTTTGTCGTGGTGATTTTTTGAAATAACAGTAAAAAAGTAACCAGTAAATGTCTTTTATTTTTTTAAGTGCAGCTTCTAAACACTTCAAAAAAATGTACACATAGAAGACAAGTCATTCTGAGGAAATATGCATGGTTTCATGACTATACAACACTATATGGATGATAGAAAATTAAAAAACTATCATACATCTGATGTCACTCTGTCCCTCTGTCACTGTGGGTAATGTGTGTGTGTGTGTGTGTGTGTGTGTGTGTGTGTGTGTTAAGTGTGTGTGCTGAGTTTGTGTGAATGTGTCAGAGAGGGGATGGGCTTGGTGTCAGAGAGAGAGAGAGAGAGAGAGAGAGAGAGAGAGAGAGAAAGTGAGGGAGACTTAATCATCTCTTTAATCACCAGCAGAAAAAACATAAGCAAATTTGTGTTGTTGTTGTTGTTTTTTCATCATTACAGCTTAAGAAATATCTTAGGCCTCAACATCAACTGTTGCTGCTTTATATAGCCTTCTCCCAAAATTAATAGTCATTAGTAAGCATTTTATAAATACAGCTATAATTAAATTGTTCATGGTTTATATGCACATTTATTTTGAGGAGATTAAAGGCTGTAATCTTCCTAAAAAATAAATGAATAAATAAACAAACACAGAACTCAGAAACACTTATTTCTAGATGCAATAAAAGAAAACTGTACACTATATATATATATATATATATATATATATATATATATATATATATATATATATATATATATGTATATGTATATATATCACAATTGCATAAGTTTATATTTAATATTTTTTTTATCAAGTCAAAAATAACAGCAAATAACAAATGTCAATAAAAAACGCAATAATATTAGAATAGCACAACATATTGTGGAATATATATCTTCCAGATAGTACCGCCGCTCCCTATATGCAGAATACGCAGTCTTCGCACTCCCAGAGGGGGCACCATCCCAGTAGCTCAAAAAAAAAATAAAACATGCGCCATTCTCCCATCCGCGCTCGCGACCGCTCGGACATTTGCGGATGAATGTTCGTAATTGATGGATGGACATCTATGCCCGGGTAAAAGGCATAAAGTTGGCTTGACATTGGACATTCGAGAGTCTCAAATTTAGGGACCTTCTCTAAAGTTACATGTGATATTGTTATACACTTTTCTAACATCAGTAGCAGTTGAAGAGAATGACTTACAGTCATAAAAACAACTGTAATTGTCTATCTAGGTGACAGCTATAATGCACAATTAAATTGAATGTTAGATATTTATTAAAACAAACTGTAAGTCATATGTAAATTATGCTACTTTTTCACATGGGCTCAAACGCAAATTTGAAGCTCAATAGCATTTGAGGAAAAAGACTTGCAGTCATAAAACAATTGTAATGTGTTCATTTAGGTGTCAGCTACGATGCACACCTTATACATTTTTTATATATATTAAAATAAAGTGTTACTAAAGTTATATATATTGTTCTGTGTATGTGATTTCAAAGTCTAGATGGGTCGGATTAACCCTTTAACTGCCATATCCCTTAAAATTTGATTGCCAGAGGGTTACTGTAAATGCTTATGCCCGCTTGGCACAGTTTTCCCGATGCCACCGGGGTGGCGTTGCACTGATGGCTTGAGCCCGCCATCGCTGCTTGCAGCTATATTTAGGGCTCAAGCCCAAAGGGCGAGAGGCCTATTGTTTTCCTTAGGATTATTTTTAGGGCTCAAGCCCAAAGGGCGAGAGGCCTATTGTTTTCCTTAGGATTATTTTTTATTATTATTATTATTATTTTTTTTTTCCAACGTCTCGGGGGCTTTTGATGCCCTTAACGTGCTTAAAAAGTCTTGAAAATTGGCACACAGATTGGAACCTGCGGCCATTAGGGTCGGGCAGAGACTGATACACGGGCGTGGCACAGGGGCTCTACAGCGCCCCCTGGAATACTGAGGGCCATATATCATACATACTTGCACGTAGACACATGAAACTCGGTACACATGTAGATCTCATTAAACCAAACAGCTTTCGTACTGCATGTCATAGGCTCCGCCCAACAGGAAGTTGGCTATTTAGGGTTTATTATTCATATTTTTGGTCAAAGTTGTGGGGGCTTTTGGGGTCCCTAACATACTCAAAAACTCTTGAAAATTTGCGCACACTTTGGAATCTGTGCCCTTTAGGAGCCTGCAGAGGTTGGGACCCGGGCGTGGCACAGGGGCTCTATGGCGCCCCCTGGAACACAGTCATAAATGTTGATGTATAGCTCACACATACTTGCACATATTCATATGAAACTCAGTACACATATAGATCTCATTGTGCCGAACAATTTTCGTATTGCATGTCATTGGGCTCCGCCCAACAGGAAGTCAGCTATTTAGAGTTATGTAAAAAGCGCATGCTCTGGAATTTGATATACTTGTCATAGGTTTTTTACTCGTTTACCACCAAACTCGGTCAACATGATCTCAAGACATTGGGGATGAAAAATTGCCAGGGGATTTTTGATATCTTGAACGGTTTGCTCGTGGCGAGGCGTTGAAATTATGGCGAGAATTGAGAAACAGGAAGTGTCTAATACCATCCACATACATTTCCTGATTTCAATCAAACTTCATCAGATTATTCATTGTATGATGTCGATCACATATATGTGACTATTAGGAGTCAAAGTTATAGCGCCACCAACTGGCAGCAGGAAGTGTGTCATTTTCAAAATGCTTTGAATTCAGCATCTTATTTTTACTCGATTTGCTTCAAACTTCATCAGAATAATGTTAAAACACAGCCGATATGAATCTGCTGGGGGAAATTGGATAGCTAAAAATATTGTTGCCGTGGCAACATGTCAAACTGGAATACTTCTCAGGTGATTTTGAGGCATATAACATGCTTAGAATTTCATCAAACTCAGAACACATATCAGTATTTATGATAACTAGACACTTGCAAAAGTTCATAAGAGGGTGTGGAAAAGGCACTCTATAGCGCCACCTTTTGTCAAAAGTGGGGGGGTTAGTTTTAGCTACAGACACCAAACTCGGTAAAAAAATTGTTCTTATCAAGACGGACAACTTTCTAATTCACAGTCATCAGCTACGATCAACAGGAAGTCAGCTATTTTGATTTGAATGTGGATTTTTTTTTACATTTAGTTGTGAATTAATGCATACTGCTCAGAGGAGAGTAACACTATACACACCAAACTTTGTCTACATGATGCCAAAACATTTTAAACAACTTAAATTGCCAATGGATTTTGGATAGCTTGAACGGTTTTGTCGTGGTGATTTTTTTTAATGACAGTAAAACTGGAATTTTTAATTTTCCTGCATTTTTAAATTCCAAACACTTCAAAACCTTTTTTCATACAGACAAAAAGTCATTCTGAGTAAATATGGATAGTTTCACGACTTTACAACACTGTATGGATAATAGAAAATTAAAAAACTGTCAGACATCTCATATCACTCTGTCCCTCTGTTTGAGTATATGTGCTTCAGACTTCCATTGTCTGAGAGAAATTGCGCCCCTACAGGTGCAATTACCGGAGATTTAGTTTCTCTTTTAAATCGGTTAAAATACAAATAAATACTTGGATTTAATTCACACTGACAAGCTAAACCAACATATGTGATTATTATCAGGTCAGGGCTCATTAATAATGGATGTGTGGTCAGTGATACGTGAGAAACACGAGAGATGAATCACCGCTCTGAGCATGAGCATCTGGAATGATGAGCTCAGAAAAAACGAGTTTATTCTTGTTTTATAGCTATTAAAAATAAAGTATTGCAGCGATATCACACAATTCACCAATTAGAACACACCAAGAGCTAAATTAAGATGTTTTTGAACTGTTTGTGTGAAAATGAAATATTTGAGGCTGCCTATATGAAATCACGCCTCCGATCAGCGCGTACAGTGTCGAGCTCAAAACAAACGAATTTATTCTTGTTTAAGAGCTTTTTAAATAAAATATTACCACAAATGCACACAATAAACCCATTGTAACACTACAAGAGCTAAATGCAGGTGTTTGTGACCCGTTTAAGTGTGCAAGACTATTTGAAAGCGCGACTGGCAGAATAACATATATCTCTCGAGCTGCAGGATTCTGGCTTTCGTCGTACAAACGAACACATCACGGACAAGATTATTTCAAAATAGCTTGGCGAATATAAACGAAAACAGCCACGTGAACGTAAACCGTTGAGAAATATATCTGAAGTGGATCTACTGGATTTGAATATTAAGTGACCGCGTATACCAGCTGCTTCTGTCTTCAATTTTAATCTATATAAAAAATGTAATTCATTCATCTTGGCTGCGTTTTTAATATGTGTACGTATTTATTTATTTATTATTTTGCTCTAACAAGAATTAATCTATATTTAATTAAATCAGTTACATTTTATTTTACATTTGATTTGTCCATTTCTGCATCTAAACGCCTAAAAACATAAAACATGCTCTATTATACTATTGTTAGCAATTTCTTTATCGTCCAATTTATCTGGTGTACACACTTTTATTTTCATAATAAACTTGTTTGTTAGATTATACACAGTTACAGTGGTCTATAATAAATATTAACAGGTTTTATTCAAGCTGTTTAGAATGAATGCAGTAGGCTAATTTTTTTAAATGTAAATCCAAAAAAAAAATTTAAAAAAAAAAGTTTAAATAAATAAAAACATTGGAAAAGAATAACTGTTGTACTTTTTATACATTTTGTATAATTTTATAGTTTATGCATTATAGTTATAAAAACAAATAAATTTAGCCACTCACATAGAAATCTTAGGCCTTATCCTTTTTTGACAGTTTTAGGGATTTTTAAAAATCCTAACAAACCTTATTTGTGCTGCAAATAATAATTTCAAATTAATTTGATACTGACCTCTGACATCCTGTGACATGATATTTATTTGAATTTACATAATCTCATGGATGTAACAGTAAATCTGTTCAGCTCACAGATCAAGACTAAGCTGTAATGCAAGCAGAACTTTCACAAATGCTTGTAGGTCAATAAAATCATTACAAAACATTTACAAATCATTTAAGGGATTTGATAACACTGTAAAATAATGTCTAATTGTTAATATTAGCAAATGCATTGATAACACTTTATAATAACTGCACTCATTAGTAAATAGTCAGTTCATTCTTTATAAAGCCTTGTCCCAATATTAATAGTCAGTAGTAAGCAGTTTATAAATACAGCTATAAATAGCTTGTTCTTGGTTTATAAGCACATTTATTAAAAAGGAGAGTAAAGGGTCAGTTATCTCCCTATGAAAAATAAATAAAATAAAAATAAACAAACAACAACACAGATTGATACAGAACTCAGAAATGTTATTGTGGATTTATGATAAACTCAGCCTGTAAATGAATTCATTCTCCTCCAAGAAGACACAAGTAGTTCACACCAAACTGTTTTAACATGAAGCCATATACTGAAGATGTTAAATTTCGAATGGGTTTAGGATACCTTAAACGGTTGTGGCCATAGCGATTTATTAAAGTAACATAAAAAAATAATAGTTATTTTACTATATCTTTAAAATGTTTAATTCCAACTATTCATAATTTTTATATACGTAGAAGTCATCATTTGAAGGAAGCACAGTAAGTTTCATAGCTTTATCATTTTCAAGAGCCAGCATAAAATTAAAACTATCATAACTTATAAATCAAGCTGGCAATTCTTAGTACCAATAACGGCCACCAGATGGAGCTATAGGATTACTTTTAAATAATTATTGTAGAAACAAGTATGATTTAAATCATTTATAGAAATCTTTCAAATAAAAATAATATGAATTTTATGTATTTTACTGATAAAATGACCCTCACTTAATTAGAAAAACAAGCTGAAGTATTGTGAACCGTATATTAAGAATAATTCTTTATAGGCTTTATGGACAGATACGTTTTCAGAGACTCTTGAAGGATCAGCACCACATCCTCTTTTACCACTGTTTAAAGAATTTATCTTACAGAAGAGGTGCGAATGAATTTTGGATAGCTTGAATGGTTTTGTCGTGGTGATTTTTTTTTTAAATAACAGTAAAAAAGTAACCAGTAAATGTATTTTATTTTTTTAAAGTGCAGCTTATAAACACTTCAAAAAAATGTACACATAGAAGACAAGTCATTCTGAGGAAATATGCATAGTTTCATGACTATACAACACTATATGGATGATAGAAAATTAAAAAACTATCATACATCTGATGTCACTCTGTCCCTCTGTCACTGTGGGTAATGTGTGTGTGTGTGTGTGTGTGTGTGTGTGTGTGTGTGTGTTAAATGAATTAGGTGTGAAACTATCAGGAGCATTTAGTCTCCAGCGCCAACATTTTACAGAACTGACACTTTCCTGGAGTCTCAGAATTACAATGTGCCAGGTTCTGAGAGATCTAAGATTCCAAAAAATGATTGAATTAGAATACCATGAAGTATTGTGAAATACTATATATTAAGACTTTATATATAGGCTTTATGAACAGATTAGAGTGACTCGTGAAGGACCAGCAGCACCTCCTCTTGTCCGATGGTTTGAGGAATATATCTTCCAGAATCCGGGATTAAGATTTAGGAGCTCATTTTTATTCCACCTCCTTTCCTGAAAGTCTGTCTTGCAGAATTGACTAAAAATTAATCTTCACATTAATTCCTAATTATTTTGCAATTCTTTTTGTCAGTTCTTCTTGACCTGTTTTTTTCTTCTTCTTTTCTGACCTCATGACCCAGTCAGCATTTTTTGTACAATGGTCAAGTCTTAACTTATCCATTTCTGTATTGCATGTGTGTTTGATATTTATCATGGGTATTTCATAATTTTCGACTTTACAGTTTGAGTTAAAACACTTTTTTTAGCGCATTTCATCTGTAAAAGAAAACATGCCTAATAATTCTGCACACATGAATATAAGGAGGTTTTCTCTTCCAGCTTTCCTGGACTATTGTATAGCACTCATAAATGATTTAATGAAAAATAATGGTAGTTAATCAGATTGATATGGTTTGGAATTGGTCAAATGTGCTTGGAAAAAAAATCACAATAAAACAATGTTTTAATGTTTAATTTTGGAATATGAACTGACATGAATTAATGTTATATAAATATTGTTCATATTAACATAATGTTTATAAATGAAAATCTTATTGTAAAGTGTTACTAAAGTTAAATATAAATTGTTCCTGTGAATGTGATTTTAAAGTCTAGATGATTCGGATTAACCCTTTATCTGGCTATCCTTTAAAACCTCACTGCCAGAGGATATTGTGAATGCATTGTGCCCGCTGGGCATAGTTTACCTGATGCCACCGGTGGTGGCGATGGCATTGGTGGCTTGAGCCCGCCATCGCTGCTTGCAGCTATATTTACTATTCTTCTTCTTCTTCTTCTCCCGAATGAATCGCGATTTTTGAGGGCTTTAACATGCTCAAAAAGTCATGAAACTTTGCACACGCGTCCAAACCTGGTGAAAATTTTCGTCTGATATAGGATTTCAGAAGAGGGTGTGGCAAAATGGCTCGAATGCGCCACCTATACCAAGAAAATCAACAGCCTTCCAGCCTATGTTTCATGTACATGCACGAAAATTGGCACACATTATGTAACACACCAATACCTACAAAAAAGACCCTTGGAGCGAAAATTCTAAACCAACAGGAAGTCGGTTATTTTTAATATTATGAGCATATTTTGTGTCATTTTGGTCATTTCCATGTGTTGTATTTTAACAAACTCCTCCTAGAGAGTTCTTCAAATCAACACCCAAATTTGGTATGCTAATTTAAAGGCCTTTGCGATGTTAAAGTTGCGAAGATCTTGAGTTTTCGTTGAAGGGCGTGTCCGTGGCGGCCCTGTGCGAATTTCGATGATTCGCCATGAAAAATGAAGTTGCTATAACTCACACATACAATGTCCAATCTGCCCCAAACTTCACACGTTTGATGAGACTCCGAACCTGAACAGATTGACATGCCCATATTCAGTTATAGTCATAGTGCCTCCTATTGGCAACAGGAAGTGATCATATTTTACGCTGCGACGAACTACTCCTAGAAATTTTATGACATCAATGTCTTTTTTTCTGGTCAGTCCTAATCTAAAGGCCTGTGCAATGTTCAGTTGTAAAGATCTTGAGTTTTCGTTAAAAGGCCTTGTTCATGGCGCCGGCGACGGAAGTTCGATGTCTCGCCATGGGAATAAAAGATGTTATAACTTCAGGCATAAAATGTCCGATCTTCCCCAATCTTCACATGTGTGATAAGATCCTTGGCCTGAACAGATCTTGCAGGCCAATATTCCACCGGGTGTGGCAGAATGGCTCTATAGCGCCACCTATACACTTTCAACGGAGTGCGCCTCGAGCTATGTGTACACGTACATGTACAAAATTGGTACACACATGTAACACTCCAATACCTACAAAAAAGTCTCTTGGTACGAAATTCTGGATCCCAACAGGAAGTCGTTTATTTTGAATTTTTCCCTTCAAAATTGGTGTTGTTTTTGCCATTTTCAGGGTTGTACTTTAACGAACTCCTCCTAGATATTTATTCAGATCAACACCAAACTTGGTCAGTGTAATCTAAAGCCCTTTGCGATAATACATTGCGAAGGACTTGAGGTTCGTTAAAGGGCGGTCATGGCGGTCTGACAAATTTCCGATGTTTGCCTGAAAAAGGAAGTTGCTGTAACTCAGACATACAATGTCCAATCTGCCCCAAACTTCACATGTTAGATAAGACTCTTGGACCTGAACAGATCTACATGCCAACATTCAGTTATAGTCATAGCGCCACCTATTGGCAACAGGAAGTTACATATTTTACACTGCACAATACTACTCCTAGAAATTTTATGACATCAATGTCTTTTTGTGGTCAGTCTAATCTAAAGACCTGTGTGATGTTTAGTTG